>NC_053433.1:91472872-91684912 GCF_007990345.1 Gossypium hirsutum | reverse complement strand
TAACATACTGTCCGTATTGTTTCGTTACTTCCTATGAAAATAGATTCATCAAGGTTAGTTTACATAATTTATTCACTATTAATTCCATTCCTACTATTTTTAGTGATTTTCCAAATCTACATCACTGCTACTGTCAGCATCTGCCTTTAAGGTAGACTTTACCTATTTCATAGTTTCCATGATTCAACTAGCCCTTTTTGCATAAATAGCACAATTTATGATAGTGATTAACCATTCCCATGGCCAATCCTTGTCAAGCATATCCATACCAAATGATTATAACATCATACTCAACATATATAAAAGCCATTTTCGCATGGCTATCCAAAATTATACAAGTCCAAAGGGTCCATGACCCACAACGAACGGGTAGTCCTATACATGCCATTTCGAAGTTCAACCAAAATTGTACCAAAAGGGGGCTTTGATAGTGTGAGCGACTTTGACTTCAAGATCCCGAGTCCGATAGCTGGAGAACCAAATCTATAAAACAGAGGAGCAATGAAACGGAGTAAGCAATTTATGCTTAGTAAGTTTTGAGCAAGGAATTCCAGCACAACAAAAGTATAGCATTCATATAGCTAAACGGATAATTTCATATGCACAAATTTTCGATATGATACTTGCTTCACATTACCAACCCTTATGTACATACACAAAAGATCAACTTAGCCAAAGGCCGGTAGCTCGTTTATCAACTGAGCGAATACTTATTTGTAAGGGATCAACTAAATTCAAGCACATACGAAACATACCTCAATGTTGAGATGTTTCTAGAGTATTAACTGAAATTTTTACGGCAAGATCATTCATTCCCAAATCACGTACCTTCGAAATTTAACCAGATATAGCTCCTCGTTCAAATGCCTTCGGGACATAGCCCGGTTATAGTAACTCGCACAAATGCCTTCGGGACTTAACCCGGATTTAGTAACTCGCACAAATGCCTTCGGGACTTAACCCGGATTTAGTAACTCGCACCAATGCCTTCGGGCTTAGCCCGGAATTAGTATCTCGCACAAATACCTTCGGATCTTAGTCCGGATATGGTCACTTAGCACAAAGCCTTCGGGACTTAGCCCGGACATCATTCAAATAACCATGCACATTTAACAATAAATCATGGCACATTCGTATTTCATTTTCGTTAGCAAAACTCAAACACAAGACACTTATCATTCTTGTAATTTCGGCTCAATAGCCACACACAAAGAGCATGATTTTGATTTGCTTAAAACATGATCTAATCAAATCTTAATTTAAGCTCTCTTACTCAAGAACTTACCTCGGGTGTTGTCGAACGACTCCGATAGCTATTCGACCACTTTTTCCTTCCCTTTATCGGATTTAGTTCCCCTTTGCTCTTGAGCTTAATTAAACAAATAAATTGATTTAATCATTTGAGCATCGGAAAGAGGAACACAAGGCACTTAGCCCATTTTTATACATGAGACATTAAAGTCACATATGTATGAAATCATGAATCAAACTCAACATTTTAGCTAATTTTTCCCCCTTGGCCGAATTTTCTAAGCCAAGACAAAAGCATCAATATGCTTGCCTCCAACCGAATACATGCAACACCAAATCTTCTTCCTATGGCCGAATATGCATGTCTATGTTGGGGCCGATTATATGCTTAATACTTCCTACAAGTATGGTTACTTGTATTGATTATAAATATCATCTTGTTTCAAGTTCAAAACTTGGCTAATACACACATATATACACTAGTAAAGCATCCTCTCCCTTTCCATCAATTTAACACATGCATTGCTCATTAACATACAAAAGTTATATTCGGCCTTAGCACACAACTTGCTAGCCGATTCTTCCCCATCTAGCAACCAATGCACATATGTGCTCACTCAAAATGCTAAAAAGGAGATTCAAGAATCATCAATCCACCATCACATGCATCATTAACAAGCTTCATATTTAGCATGCAATGGCATTAACACAAAATCCACCTAGGCCGAATATCATCCCCATGACATAGCAAGGATTTGAACCATGGGCTAATTAGAACCCAAGCTAGCAACTAAAACATGCATGAATCTCATGGCACAACCTCAAACATACCTTAATCTAGATATAAGTATGGCCAAACCTCCTCCTAATCCTCTTCCAAATCAAACATGAAGCAAGAACTCCTTCCTCCTTCCTTAGAATTTTCGGCCAAATGAAGATGAAAAGGATGAACAAAATTTTCTCCTTTCTTTTCTTTAACTCACGGCAATGGGGGGGGAAGACAACCACACACATTTTTTTTGTTTCCATCATATTCCCTTTCATTATTTTATGCCCATGCTCCTTATTTTATTTTTCCTAACATACCTCACTAACATAACATGTTTGTGACATGTTTCCACTCATGATGCACTAACACAACATGTCTATGACATGTCTAGCCCATCACACTTGGTCTACCATGCTTGTCATGGCCGGCCACTACTCATTAGGGGGGGAATTTGACATGCAAGTCCCCCCTTTTTCCACATGCACTAATAGGTCCTTACGCATTGACCTATCACATTTTAAAATTTTCTCACATAAGTCCTATTTGATGAAATTCACGTACAATTAACAAAATTCAAACACGAAATTTTCACACATGCACATGTACATATAATGAGCATCAATTATGACGGTTAATTATTTTTACGACTCGGTTTAGCGGTCCCGAAACCACTTCCCGACTAGGGTCAATTTTGGGCTGTCACAGAAAGCGGAACATCAAGTGCCTTCAGGATTACTTCAGCCGATCATGATACCCGAGTGGAAATGGGATCGAGTCACAATGGACTTTGTGTTCGGACTGCCATTGTCAGCAAGTAAGAAGGACGCGATTTGGGTTGTTGTTGATAGACTGACTAAATCGGCTGACTTTATCCCCGTGCGTACGGATTTTTCATTGGATAAACTAGCTGAATTGTACGTTTCTCAGATTGTGAGATTACACGGGGTACCTATTTCTATCGTGTTGGATAGAGATCCGAGATTCACTTCACGATTTTGGAAGAAATTGCAAGAAGCTTTGGGTACCAAGCTGCATTTTAGCACTGCTTTTCACCCCCAAACCGATGGTCAATCCGAGCGGATAGTTCACATACTTGAGGATATGTTGAGATGTTGCATCCTTGAGTTCAGTAGTTCATGGGAACGGTATTTACCTTTGATTGAATTCGCTTACAACAATAGTTTTCAATCAAGTATTAAGATGGTACCTTACGAGGCTTTGTATGGTCGTAAATGCCGTACACCATTGTTTTGGACCGAGCTCGGTGAAAGTAAAATTTTCGGAGTTGATTTGATTAAAGATGCCGAACAGAAAGTAAAGGCAATCCGTGAAAGTCTGAAGGCAGCCACAGATCGTCAGAAATCGTATGCGGATTTGAAACGAAAGGACATTGAATATCAGGTGGGAGATAAAGTGTTTCTTAAAGTTTCGCCTTGGAAAAAGGTTCTCAGATTTGGCCGTAAGGGCAAGTTGAGTCCGAGATTCATTGGGCCGTACGAAATCTCCGAACGAGATGGTCCAGTTGCGTATAGATTGATTTTGCCCCCTGAACTTGAAAAGATTCACGACGTCTTTCATGTTTCGATGCTTCGACGTTATAGATTCGATCCGTCACACGTGATTAATCCATCAGAAGTTGAAATTTAATCTGACTTGAGTTATGAAGAAGAACCAATTCGTATCCTAGCTCGTGAAGTGAAAGAGTTGCGAAACAAAAGGGTTCCATTAGTAAAGGTGTCATGGCTCAAACACAGAGTCGAAGAAGCTACTTGGGAAACCGAGAATGCCATGAAAGAACGATACCCAAACTTATTTACTGGTATGATTTTTGGGGACGAAAATTTCTTAAGTGGGGGAGAGTTGTGACAGCCCAAAATTGACCCTAGTCGGGAAGTGGTTTCGGGACCGCTCAACCGAGTCACCGAAATGTTTGAATGTGATATTTATTGTCTAGAGTATGTAATTATGAATGTGTGAATGTTTCAAGCTTCGATTTAGTCGATTACATGTGAATTCAGTTAGTAGGATTTGTGTGACACTTTTGAAATGTGATAGGCTAATCTATAAGGATCTAATAGTGCATGTAATAAAAAGGGAGGACTTGCATGTCAAATTTCCCCCTAATTAGTAGTGGCAGGCCATGCTATGAGTGGAAACATGTCACAAACATGTTATGTTAGTGAGGTATGTTAGGAAAAATAAATAAGGAGTACGGGTAATAAAGAAATGGAAAAAAAAGAAAGAATGTGTGTGAGTATTCCCCCCATTGCCGTGAGTTAAAGAAAAGAAAAAAAAATTTGTTCATCCTTTTTCATTTCTTTGGCCGAAAATTCTAAGGAAGGAGGAAGGAGTTCTTGCTTCATGTTTGGTTTGGAAGAGGATTAGGAGGAGGTTTGGCCATACTTGTATCTAGATTAAGGTATGTTTGAGGTTGTGCCATGAGATTCATGCATGTTTTTAGTTGCTAGCTTGAGTTCTAATTAGCCCATGGTTCAAATCTTTGCTATGTCATGGGGATGATATTCGGCTTAGGTGGATTTTGTGTTAATGCCATTGCATGCTAAATATGAAGCTTGTTAATGATACATGTGATGGTGGATTGATGACTCTTGGATTTTCTTTTTAGCATTTTTGAGTGAGACATTAAGTTCTTTGTTTAACCATGACCAAAATTGAAATGGTTTGGTGTTGTGATGTATTCGGCCATGGTATATCCATAAGTATGATTTATGCTTATTGCATGGTAGGTAAGATTTGTGTTTTGGATTTATGTTCATGTTTAGTTATAATCAACTTTGAGATTCGGCTCTTGCACATATATATATGTTTGCACATGACGTATTGGTATGACATATACAATATCTCAAGGTATATATTTACATATGATGGTGTTTCGGTTATAGAGTACATGATGGATGCGTATTGAGTTATAATATGTAATGCATTAGTTAGTAAAAGGTATGCCATTTGTGTGTGGTATTGAGTATATAATTGGCCTCAACATAGACATGCATAATCGGCCACATGAATGAGTACATAGGTTGATGTGTTGTTCGGCCATAGGTAAGCATATTGAAGGCTTTATCTTGATTTAGAAAATTCGGCTAAGGAGAGTATTAACTAATGTGTTGAGTTTGATTCATGATTCCGTACATATGTGACTTTAATGTCTAATGAATATATGTGGGCCAAGTACCTTGAGTTCCTCTTTTCGATGCTCAAATGATTAAATCAATTTATTTGTTAAATTAAGCTCAAGAGCAAAGGGGAACTAAATCCGATAAAGGGAAGGAAAAAGTGGTCGAATAGCCATCAGAATTGTTCGACAACATCCGAGGTAAGTTTTCGAGTAATGGGACTTAAATTATGATTCGATTAGATTATGTCTTAAGTAAATCAAAATCATGCTCTTATATGTGGCTATTGAGCCGAAATTGTAAATGTGATAAGTGTCTTGTGTTTGAGCTTTGGTAATGAAAATGAAATATGAATGTGTCAAGATTTATTGATATATGTGCATGGCTACTCGAATGATATCCGGGCTAAGTCCCGAAGGCTTTTGTACTAAGCGACTACATCCGGACTAAGATCCGAAGGCATTTGTGCTAGCGACTATATCCGGGCTAAGTCCCGAAGGCATTTATGCTAGTGACCATATCCGGGTTAAGACCCGAAGGCCTTGTGCGAGTGGTTATATCCGGCTAAACCCCGAAGATGCTTGATTTGGGAACGAGCGATCTTGCTGTAAAAATTTAAATTAATACGCTTGTAAAATCCCAGCGATGAGGTATGTTTCGTGTGTGCTTTGAATTAGTTGATCCCTTACAAATCTGTATTCGCTCAGTCGATAAATGAGCTACCGGCCTTTGGCTAAGTTGATCTTTTGTGTATGAACATAAGGGTTGGTAATGTGAAGTAAGTATGATATTGAAAATTTGTGCATATGAAATTATCCATTTAGCTATATGAATGCTATACTTTTGTTGTGCTGGAATCCCTTGCTCAAAACTTACTAAGCATAAATTGCTTACTCCGTTTCTTTGTTTCTCTGTTTAATAGATTTTGGCTCGTCAGCTATCGGACTCGGGATTTTTGGAAGTCGAAGTCTCCCACACTATCAAAGCCCCCTTTTGGTACAATTTTGGTTGAACTTTGAAATGGCATGTATAGGACTACCCTTTTGTTGTTGGTCATGTACCCTTCGGTTTTGTGTAAATTTGGATAGCCATGCGAAAATGGCTTAAATATACTTTGATCATAGCATTATAATCGTTTTGTATGTTGTCCGTCGAGAGGTATGGAAATGTTGGTAACGGTTAGCCATGGGAAGGGTTATTCTTGATCACTTTTGGAATATGTATGACAAACTCTAGTTGATCCATGGAGGATCATGAAATAGGTAAAGTTTACCTAAAAAAAACAGATTCTGGCAGCAGCAGTGATGTGGATGTGAAAAATCTCTAACAATAGTAGGAATGGAATTAAATAGTGAATAAATTATGTAAACGAACCTTGATGAATCTATTTTCATAGGAAAGTAACGAAACGATCATATGGACAGTATGTTAAGAGATATTCAGGTTCTCGTGAGACAGGGCCAGAACAGTTTCTGGATTCCCTGTTCCGACTTTGGAAATTCATTATAAATTAACCAGAGATAATTAGAAGTCATGCCATATATGCATAGATTCCTTTTTGAGTCTAGTTTCTATAGAAACAAACTAAATCAGTATTGAAGCCCTGTACGGGGAGATATCCAAGTTGTAATGTGAAAAGGTCAGTGTAGTCGATCCCTGTAACATGGGAGACTTTGACTAATAAACTGTACTAATTGGCCAGACCAAAAATTCTAGAAAAAAAATTTTAGATGCATATATGAGTCTAGTTTCAGGGAAAAATCACGAAGCTGATTTTCTAGTTGTGAAACTCAAGATATGATTTTTAAGGTGACAGTGGCGCAGTTAGCCAGCTTGCCTGGAAAATTTAAAATGGATTGTGCAAAGAAGTGATTTAAGTCTGCAAACCCCTCGTGTCCGACTCCGGCGACGGACTCGGGTACGGGGTGTTACAGGGTTTAGGGTGTTACATTTAGTGGTATCAGAGTCATGTTGCAAAATTCGGGTTGTGAAGTGGGCCTTATTATTTGGGTTTGTTTTTTAAAAAAAGAATTGGATCACAATGTTTTGAAAAAAAAATATTGTTGTGCGGTACACCGAGTCTCCGACATCGAACCAAGTAAGTTCTTTTATTATTAAGCTTGTTTAATTTGATATACTGTAGATAATTAGTGGGCGACTTTAGATGATTATACTAAGGCTTTTAGTTGGAGTGAAACTGAAGCCTGTAGGACTTTGAAACTGTAGAGGATATACGAAAACAACTTTCTTTTTAATACTATCATAAAACATCGGCTTAATTATTGAAACTAATTAAAACATCATAAAATTTCTAATCCAGATAATAAGTAAATCAACGATGATTGCTAGAAGAGGTGCAAGAGGCCGTGGCCGAGGCCGCGAAAGTGTTAGGGCTGGATCGTCGACATCGGGCCATATGCCCAATGTTGGATTAAAAGAGGCTTCAGCCTCACCCATGGCTGAGACTAGACCATATGATCGGGCCGCCGGGGATGATGCATTGTCGCAAGCAATGCTGAAGATTTTGGAAAGCGTCACAGGGCCCAATAATGGCGTAGGAAATCGAGGGTAAATTTCGAAGCAACTTTGATCAAATGGGGCTAAGATCTTTAAGGGTGTGGCTGGTGTGGCTCCTAACGTGGGTGAATACTGGTTGGAGGCCACTAAAAGGATAATGGAGGACTTGGATTGTTCACCTGAACAAAAGTTGAAAAGGGCAGTGTCACTGATTAGGGAAGAAGCTTACCAGTGGTGGATGACAGTGAAAGAAGGCACCCAACTTGAGCAGGTCACTTGAGAGTTCTTAAAAACTACGTTTCAAGGGAAGTATGTGGGTGCGAGTTATGTGGATGCTAGAAGGAAGGAGTTCCTGAACTTGACCCAGGGAAGCAAATTTGTGGCGGAGTATGAGGCGGAATTTCTACGCCTTAGTAGGTATGCAAGAGTTATGGTGGCAACGGACTATGAGCGTTGCGTTAGGTTTGAAGATGGTCTTAGGGATAGCCTCAGAGTATTGATAGCTCCACAAAGGGAGTGAGTTTTCTCAGAGTTGGTAGAGAAAGCAAAGATAGTAGAGGAGGTGAAGCACGTTGAGCTCCTGAAGCGCGAGGTTATGGAGTTCGTAAGTAAATGCTTGGTTTGTCAAAAGGTGAAGGTGGAACATCAATTGCCTTCAGGATTGCTTTAACCAGTAAAAATTCCACTTTGGAAGTGGGAAAGGATTACTATAGACTTTGTTAGTGGGCTACCCTTGAAGCCTACTAAGAAAGACTCGATATGGGTTATAGTGGATCGGTTAACCAAGTCTGCCCATTTTGTACCGGTCCGCACCGATTACTGTTTACAAAAGCTGGCTAGGTTGTATGTGGCGGAGATTGTAAGATTGCATGGAGTGCCAGTTTCTATAATATCTGATAGGGACCCACGTTTCACTTTGCGATTTTGGAAGAAGCTGCACTGTAACATCCCGAATTAGGGCCTAGTTGGAACAATGGTTTCGAGATCACAAATCCAACGTAAGAAAATTTACTTTTATTATATTTTTATGGTCTACGATTTCACGGAATGATTTCGTAAAAATTTCGTTCGAAAATTTCGACATTTGGGCACTTAATTTGGTCAAAAGGACTAAATGCAAAAGTTGAGTTTTACATGTTAGAGGTGTCAAATTGTTATGAAATTTTAAATGGGAGGTCCTTAAATGGTAATTAGACCATTAGTTAATTGTTGGACAAAAATAGACATGAAATGGGTGCAATAAAAATTTTTTAAGTTAGGGGCATTTTGGTAAACTAATAATTAAATGAATTAAAAAGCCAAAATAGCCAAAATTTGGTCATCTTCTCCATGTACCAGCTGAAACCCCCATGGAAGCCATGGTTAGGGTTTGGTTCAAGCTTCCAAGCTCATTTGTAAGTGCTCCCGAGCTCCATTTTTAAAGTTCTTTACATTTTTGAAATCCCGGTAACATGTTCTAGCTATTTCTACCATTATTTTGAGCTAGGGTTTATGTTTAAAAATTTACCCATGAGTAATATGCATGCATTTTAATGTCTAATGGTAGAAAATGAGAGTTGGGTGTTTAATGAAAAACTTTTACTAAGCGGTTTTCGATGAAAACGTCCGAAAGGACCGTTTTGTAAAAGTTGTAAAATTGGTCATAAATGGGTGATTGAGTGGAAATTTGGGGCTGTCATAGTTATGAAAAATGATCAGCTTGTCATAAAACATAAGAAAATAGGATGAAGTTTAATTTCCGAACATTGGGTCAAAAGTACAAATATGCAAAAGTTTAGGGGTCAAAATGCAAATTTGTAAAAATATGATTTTTGGACCCCTATGAATAATGTGACTAATTATTAGGCTAAATGTGGTATTATAGATCAAGGAAAACAAGATTCGGACTTAGAACGAGGTTGAACAAGGTTAAGCGCAAACTCGAAATAAATAGTTGTACTCGAAATCGAGGTAAGTTCATATGTCAATGATAATGCAATAATATTATTGTTCATACTTGAACTTAAATTGATGTGTTAACATTTTGTGATGGATATTTATTTAGTTTATATGAAGATTATATATTGTAATAAATGTCAAATTATAATTATATGTAATACCATGTTTATCTTATGGACTAATGTCTAAATAAATATGGAAATGTGTTGAATTGGATGTACATGGCATGAGCAGCTATGCATAATGAGATACTTGATGAAAAGAGAAAAATCTCAGTTGAATAAAAAGGGAAATTCGATGGATAAACCATGGCTTACATGACTTGACATCCTGTATGTGTTGCATAAAAGGATTTAGCCCGGACGGGTAATCTGTGATCTCAAGTATGAAAAGGATCTAGCCCAGACGAGCGTTCCTTAAGTGATCGAGCCTCCCGAAGAGTATGTGTACATTAAGGATTTAGCCCGAACGGGTAATCCGATTGGGATCTGAATTTAGCCTGGACTGGTAATTCAAATCCGAGCTCATTGAGAGTGCTTGTCGGACAAGGGATTTAGCCTGGACTGGTAATCCCATCGTAAGATGTGAGGTTGGCGGGAGTGTGCATATGAAATGATCACTTGTATAAATTGACGGTGAATGGGATATCCATTGAGATTCTGAGAAATTCAACGAGATTAATATGAGAAATGAAATAAAAGGCTCTTGCCATGATACATAATGTATGTTATATGATAATATTATGATGCGTGTGAGTTGTCACGTTTGGATGAGTGCGGTGCTAAATGATAGCACAGGTAAGTACTCGAAACCCATGAACACGTACTTGACATGAGAAATGAAATGGGCTTATGAAAATGGTGCAAATGAATGAATGATATTTATGAGAATAATTTCTACGACAAATTGTGATGGTTATTATCTTGTTGCACTAGAACAGATTTGGTACAGCAGCATTGGTTTGACTTTTAAAATCCCCTAAATATTTTGGAAATCGAATTAAAGACTAAATAAAATATGAAATTAAAGCTTAATGAGTCTAGTTTCAATAAAGGAAACAATGTAAGCAAAAGAATTCTGTATTATGAGATATTTGAATTCTTGTGAGATAGAGTCGGAGTGATTTCAGACTCCCCTGTCTCAAATTTGGAAAATCAATATAAATTTTAAAAAAACTAATTATGAGTTAAAATTCATATTAATTAAATCCATAATGAGTCTAATTTCAGGAGAAAGAGATAGGAACATTATCCAAGTCTCGTACTAGGAGATAAATAAATTTTAGTGAAGAAAGGTCGAAGCTGTCAAACAGCGAAATAGGGGAGAATTTGCATAATAAACTGTACTTATTAGCTAGACCAAAAATTCTAAAACCTTTATGATAAGAATAGATATGAGTCTAGTTTTTGGGAAAATTAACGAATATTAATTTAGAGTTCCGTAGCTCAAGTTATAAATAATTTATCGACTATGACTCGAGTAGATAGCTTGAGCAGAATATGAATAAAAGCATAATTATAGTTGTTTTACCTAAGGAAACATGCTATTATAATGCTTATTATTTTCATATGGACTTACTAAGAGTAAAGCTTACTCCCCTTTTCCATCTTTTTAGTTTTGACAGGTCAGCTCGGGGTTGGAGATCATCGGAGGCAGCGTCACACTATCAAGCCTTTACCCTTGGAGTATTGACATGTATATGTTAAACGTGTTCAAGTGAGTGGCATGTATAGGGACTTAGTTTTTCTATGATCGATGTCGTTGTGATTAGCCAAATGTATTGGCTTATAATGATTTGTTGTATGTAGCCACGAGATGTGGCTTATAATGATTTTGGCTTGTAAGCCTATTCATCCATCATATATGTAAATGTCTTCTGATGTAGGTATGTGATTATGCTCACTATGTATAAGAAGTATATAACATATATTCATGGTGAATGCCTTAGGTCCATTTGAGGTGGTCATGGCTATGGAATAAATGTGTGATATGGTAAAAAGTTGATAATACCCTGAACATGGATGTTTAATTTATAAGTTTGTAAACATAGTATAATGGTATAAGGAGTAAAAATGGGTGACTTAAGGCTTGGAAAATAGCCTATTAAGGTCCACATGGTTGGACACACGAGCGTGTGTCTAGGCCGTGTGTGACACATGGTTCCCTTCCATGGGTGTGTGCTATGGCCATGTGTCCCTTGCATTTAAAATTTTGAGTTAGTATAGGACACGGGTGGGTCACACGGGTGTGTCCCATAGCTGTGTCCCAAAGTCAGTATTGAACACGGACAGGCAGCATGGGCGTGAGCCATGGCCGTGTTTAAAATTTAGTGTTGCCCACGGGCTAAGGGCATGGCCGTGCCCCAAGCCACATGGACGTGTGAGTCCATACGGCCCACCTACATGGGCGTGTGTCACTCTAAAGCTAGAAATTTATTAAGTTGCCCAAAGTTTACCGAATGTTTTTAGTTTTGTCCCTAATCGCCTTAATGTAAGTTATAGGCCTCGATGGCCTGTTTAAGGGACGATAGCATATGTTCTAAAAGTTTTAATTTTGGGCAAAATTTAGTGACCCAGTTTTGTATGTTTATAAATGTTTAAGTCTGGTAATGCCTCGAGCCCTATCCCGGTGTTGGATACGGGTGAGGGGTGTTACATTTAAGGGTATCAGAGCTATGATTTAGTCGATTCTTGGACTAACCTAGCATATGTATGAGAGTTCAGCTATACATGCCACCGATCTGTGATAGTGTGATGTCTCCCGACGTGTATGAGAGCCATTTTGTTTAGAAAATGGTGCCCTCCAACTGAGCTATACTGACCATGTTTGATGAGAAGCTAAGGCATTCGAGTAAAGTATAGTTATGATGAGCTTAAAATTTGAATAGTATGAATAAAAGTTCATGATATGTACATGATAACATATGAGATGAAAGTTTAAACTGTGATGTATTTGTCCATGTTTGTTTGGCCTTATTAAAAGGTTATATGCTTGATTTGTTGGATTGAATGAATGAGATTAGTAGGCTGTCCAAAATCCATAGAATGTATACCTAAATATACTTGTTTAAATAAGATAACTGAAAAGTTCTTGTCATATGAACGTGAATAAAAGTTTGCCTGAAGTGAATGATATGTTTATGAAAATGTTATTTTGATAATGAACTAGTGATATATGTATATGAGTATGGGAAACGAGTTAGGGATTTTACAACCCCACCCCTTTACCAGAGTGGTGTTTTGTAAAGGAATTTCACAAGAATCATATTGAATAAGTCCACAAATATGATACCAAAGGCCGCAGCTATTAAATGGTTATGAATACGACCAGAGATTAAATTGTTTGATAAGTAACGACAGGACTAGTAAGGTAAGATGTTGGGAAATGTATTAACTGAAAATTTCTTCAGAACTGAACTTCTTTAATGAGAAGCATAATGTGAGAATTACGATGGCAGAAATAACTGAAGGAATAATGTTGAAAGGTGAGATACCAGGTTTTTACAAGATTTTCCGAGGTATTCTATATGTTTAACTATTCTCAGAAATATTTTTACGGTTACTGCCCTGCTGATAAAATCCTCGATTTATGGGAGTGCTTCCTAATCACGAAGTATAGACGAAAATATTAATAGTCTGATTGGTACATAATCTGTATTGCTCTATGTCTCTCTGGCATATCACTACATTCCATCTAATGGGACTTTATGAAATAATACGCACAATGATATAAATCTGTTTCTCCAAATTGATGCTCTATTCAATATACATATATGGGAATATAAATTATCATTATTGCATTTAATCCTAGTGGGTTGATTGATATAATATTCTGGACTTCTTTTCTCTAAGGAAGTATTAAGATCTTTCATATCTTTCTTATGAACATTTTTCTGGGTCTTTCATTATGATATGGTGTCTTGGATTTCTGTACCTTGATCTTGGATTCCTCTGTCATGGATTTTTTTATTCTGGTTTTCTTGTTATCTTCATCTCGTAAAAAAATTACCAATGATCACTTGTAATCCAAGGTATGTTCTTCAACCTATGATGGCTATGTCAATTATAAACGTGTTCCTAGTTTGATTTTAGTAACATGATAACCTCTGTATCTGGATTTCTCTAAATCTTCATGTAAAGAACTGATATCAATAAAGGCATACATGATGAAAATTGCAGTTTCAGTTTGTCTGGTGGGTCCCTTTTCCTCGAGTAAGTTAATCAAAGTTAATGCATTCGATTGAGGCATTTTTGTTATCTTGAGCTAATGCAATTGAAATGGACTTTGGTTAGTATGATAAGCGGGTTTGAATAGTTTCATGTTAGACTGTCCTATCAACTGAAAAAGAGGATCTTTTAAAATGTCATTTATTGATGATTAATACCGACTCATTGGTTCAAGTGGTATTGATTATTATTGGAAAGCTTAAATAAAGTATTTGTGTCTGGAAACAAGATTTTACCTCTCTTTGGGTAAAGGATAGATAGTCTGAATGAAAGTGCATATATATATCTTAGAAGACCCTGATACGATTTAACGCTGTTCTGAATGATAAAGTTTTTGTCTTGTGAAAGTTGAATGGTCTATTACATGTTATTAAAGCTTTGAATGAGCGAGAATGTTATTGACCAAAGTCTTTGAACCGATGGGGTATGTGCTAAATAAAAATTTCTTGAATTTCAATACTATGTTATTGAATAAATTGTGATGTGCCCTAAGTCAGTAAAGCAATGAGATGGCTAATGTATCTACTGCCCTAAAGAGAATTGAGTGTGAGATTGTGCAAATGACTTAAGTCGATTATTGCCTGATTTCTGAGAAGGGAAGAATGTGGTTACAAGTACTTGAAATGAAAATTCCAGGCTTATACAGAGAGTTTGCAAGAAAAATCACAAGAGTAATATATTGATGATCGAGTTTAGAACTCGACATTTCTAATCTTTTTAATTGAATATATGAAAAGTTATCAGGACTACTGTTGAGCATCGGGTGATATCAGAACGATCTTCATCAGTAGTGATGTTAGAATGGAAAAGAGGACGAGATGATTATGGATTTCTTGTCAAGATTATTCTTATATTTGAAAGAGGAAAATGATATATGGATTTCTGGTGGACATATGATGAAATTCGCAAATTGTCTTGGTAAATGTTAAATCTGCCCAATAGGTTAATGGAATCATGTATTGATGAGAGTATCAGATTTCTTGGGAAGCTAGTCCTAGTTAATTGGATTGGGATACGGACTTTCATATATCATGAGTTATTTGGAAAGCTAAACAAGACCTTGGAATTTAAAGAAGACTAAAGTAAAAGGTTCTTTAGCACTAATTATGAGATAGTAAAGATTATGAAGAACTAAACCACTCTTCTGGTAAGATTTTCGGGGACAAAAATCCTTAAAGGGGGGAGAAATGTAACATCCTGAATTTGGGCCTAGTCGAAACAGTGGTTTCGGGACGACAAATCTGACGTAAGAAAATTTATTTTTATTATATTTTTATGGTGTACAATTTCATGGAATGATTTCGTAAAAATTTTGATCAAAAATTTCGACATTTGGGCACTCAATTTGGTCAAAAGGACTAAATTGTAAAAAGTGCAAAAGTTGAGTTCTACATGTTAGAGGTGTCAAATTGTTATGAAATTTTAAATGGGAGGTCCTTAAATGGTAATTAGACCATTAGTTAATTGTTGGACAAAAAAACATGAAATAGGTATAATAAAATATTTTTAAGTTAGGGGTATTTTGGTAAACTAATAATTAAATGAATTAAAAAGCCAAAATAGCCAAAATTTGGTCATCTTCTCCATGTACCAGCCGAAATCCCCATGGAAGCCATGGTTAGGGTTTGGTTCAATCTTCCAAGCTCATTTGTAAGTGCTCCCGAGCCCCATTTTTAAAGTTCTTTACATTTTTGAAATCCCGGTAACATGTTCTAGCTATTTCTACCATTATTTTGAGCTAGGGTTTATGTTTAAAAAGTTACCCATGAGTCATATGCATGCATTTTGATGTCTAATGGTAGAAAATGAATGTTGGGTGTTTAATAAACGACTTTTACTAAGCGGTTTTCAATGAAAACGTCCGAAATGACCGTTTTGTAAAAGTTGTAAAATTGGTCATAAATGGGTGATTGAGTGGAAATTGGGGCTGTCATAGTTATGAAAAATGACCAGCATGTCATAATACATAAGAAAATAGGATGAATTTTAATTTTCGAACATTGGGACAAAAGTGCAAATATGTAAAAGTTTAGCGGTCAAAATGAAAATTTGTAAAAATATGATTTTTGGACCCCTATGAATAATATGACTAATTATTAGGCTAAATGTGATATTATAGATCAAGGAAAACCATATTCAGACTTAGAATGAGGTCGAACAAGGTTAAGCGCAAACTCGAAATAAATAATTGTACTCGAAACCGAGGTAAGTTCACATGTCAATGATAATGCAATAATATTATTGTTCATACTTGAACTTAAATTGATGTGTTAACATTGTGTGATGGATCTTTATTTAGTTTATATGAAGATTATATATTGTAACAAATGCCAAATTATAATTATATATAATACCATGTTTATCTTATGGACTAATGTCTAAATAAACATGGAAATGTGTTGAATTGGATGTACATGGCATGAGCAGCTATGCATAATGAGATACTTGATGAAAAGAGAAAAATCTCGGTTGAATCAAATGGGAAATTCGATGGATAAACCATGGCTTACATGACTTGAGATCCTGCATGTGTTGCAGAAAAGGATTTAGCCCGGACGGGTAATCCGTGATCTCAAGTATGAAAAGGATCTAGCCAGGACGGGTGTTCCTTAAGTGATCAAGCCTCCCAAAGAATATGTGTACATTAAGGATTTAGCCCGGACGGGTAATCCGATTAGGATCTGAATTTAGCCTGTACTGGTAATTCAGATCTGAGCTCATTGAGAGTGCTTGTCGTACAAGGGATTTAGCCTGGACTGGTAATCCCGACATCACTCCATGAGTTTATATTACGGGGGATTTAGCCTGGACTGGTAATCCCGCTGTAAGATGTGAGGTTCACGGGAGGCGCATATGAATGATTACTTGTATGAATTGACGGCGAATGGGATATCCATCGAGATTCCGAGAAATTCAATGAGATTAATATGAGAAATGAAATAAAAGGCTCTTGCCATGATACATAATGTATGTTATATGATAATATTATGATGCATGTGAGTTGTCATGTTTGGACGAGTGGGTACTAAATGATAGCACAGGTAAGTACTTGAAACCCATGAACATGTACTTGACATGAGAAATGAAATGGACTTATGAAAATGGTGCAACTGAATGTATGATATTTATGAGAATAATTTCTATGACAAATTGTGATGGTTATTATCTTGTTGCACTAGGACAAATTTGGTACAGCAGCATTGGTTTGACTTTGAAAATCCACTAAAAATTGTAGAAATTGAATTAAAGACTGAATAAAATATGAAATCAAATCTTAATGAGTGTAGTTTCACATAAGGGAAACGGTGTAAGCAAAAGAATTCTGTATCATGAGATATTTGAATTCTTGTGAGATAGAGTCGGAGTGATTTCAGACTCCCCTGTCTGAATTTTGGAAAATCAATATAAATTGTACAAAAATAATTATGAGTTAAAATTCATATGAATGAAATACTTAATGAGTTTAAATTTAGGAGAAAGAGGTAGGAACATTATCCAAGTCTTGTACTAGGAGATAAATAAATTTTAGTGAAGAAAGGTCGAAGCTATCAAATAGCAAAACAGGGGAGACTTTGAATAATAAACTGTTCTTATTGGATAGACCAAAAATTCTAAAAATTTTACGATAATAATAGATATGAGTCTAGTTTCTGGTAAAATTAACGGATATTAATTTGGAGCTTCGTAGCTCCAGTTATAAATAATTTATCGATTATGACTCGAGTAGACAGCTTGACCAGAATATGAATAAAAGCATAATTATAGTTGTTTTACCTAAGGGAACATGCTATTATAATGCGTATTATTTTCATATGGACTTACTAAGCGTAAAGCTTACTCCCCCTTTCCATCTTTTTAGTTTTGATAGGGCAGCTCGGGGTTGGAGATCGTCGGAGGTAGCATCACACTATCAAGCCTTTACTCTTAGAGTATTGACATGTATATGTTAAACGTGTTCAAGTGAGTGGCATGTATAGGGACTTAGTTTTTCTATGATCGATGTCGTTGTGATTAGCCAAATGTGTTAGCTTATAATGATTTGTTGTATGTAGCCACGAGATGTGGCTTATAATGATTTTGGCTTGTAAGCCTATTCATCCATGATATATGTAAATGTCTCCTAATGTGGGTATGTGATTATGCTTGCTCACTATGTATAAGAAGTATATAACATATATACATGGTGAATGCCTTAGGACCATTTGAGGTGGTCATGGCTATGAAATAAATGTGTGATATGGTAAAAAGTTGATAATACCCTGAACATGAATGTTTAATTTATAAGTTTGTAAACATAGTATAATGGTATAAAGACTAAAAATGGGTGATTTAAGGCTTGGAAAATAACCTATTAAGGTCCAAATGGTTGGACACACGAGCGTGTGTCTAGGCCATGTGTGACACATGGTTCCCTCCCATGGGTGTGTGCTATGGCCGTGTGTCCCCTACATTTAAAATTTTGAGTTAGGATAAGACACGGGTGGGTCACACGGGTGTGTCCCATAGCCGTGTCCCAAAGTCAGCATTGGACACGGACAGGCAGCATAGGCGTGTGCCATAGCCGTGTTTAAAAGTCAGTGTTACCCATGGGCTAAGGGCATGGGCGTGCCCCAAGCCACACGGGCGTGTGAGTCCACACAGCCCACCTATACGGACGTGTGGCACTCCAAAGCTAAGAATTTATTAAGTCGCTCAAAGTTTACTTAATGTTTTCGGTTTTGTCCCGAACCGCCTTAATGTAAGTTATAGGCTTCGATGGCCTATTTAAGGGACTATAGTATATGTTCTAAAAGTTTTAATTTTGGGCGAAATTTAGTGACCTGGTTTTGTATGTTTATGAATGTTTAAGTTTGGTAATGCCTCGAGCCCTGTCCCGGTGTTGGATACGGGTGAGGGGTGTTACATGCACGAGGCGTTGGGTGCTAGGTTGAACTTCAGTGCGGTATTCCACCCTCAAACTGATGGACAGTCCGGAAGGGTGATCCTGTTGGAACACCGGTGCCTCCAAGGCGCAGCGAAAAATTTTAAAAAAAAATTTCGGTGATCCAAACCAAGGATCCATGTGTAAGGAACGAATCGGGGTGATAAGAAGGTTTCAAAATTACCGAAACTTCAATCTGAGTAGACAGCGACGCCTTGGCAACAGGAATGCTGAACACTATCGAACCAAGCCGCAACCTTTTCCGATGTCGGCCTCTACGTAGTCCACCTGATTGACAATGAACAGTAGAAATCCTAGAAAACTATTTTTAAAGATTATTTTGCTAAACGGCTGCTAGACCACATTGCATATTTTTGGGCTAGTTTTTATATATCCTTTTTAGGGTTTTTACCCTTGCTATATATAACTCCCTCTTAATTGGTATATATTTATAACGAATTTTAATTCATTAAAATTAATCCCAACATAATAATTATCATTCAAATAAATATAATAATGTTTAACCTAAAAATTATAATTACATTAATTATAATAAAGATTTCGGTAAACTATATTTATTTAAACTTATATACGAACTAAATTCATATATCAATAAAATTATGTTCTGATTATGTGTACAACATCCTTGTACATATAGTATGTTCAACAATTTGATTGCCTAATTAAATTAATTCTATAATTAATTTAATTCATGTGAAAACCAAGCAATATACCAACTATGTTTTACCTCGTTCATTTCAACCATAGGGTATGACCCTATAGGTTCTTGCAACGCTAGCAGTAATATTAGAACAATTCTAATGTTACAAACAATGAGTGGCATTTAGCAATGCATCAATGCTACCTAAGTTACAAGAAGTCATGATTTGACATAACCTTTTGTGATTAACCTTTCATGCATTAATCCTTAAGTCCTATATCTTTGGAATGGACACAAGTCATGGAATAGTCACACTTGCATAGTCCATCCCATGTTTCCTGATACCTTGAGTAGACTATGATACACAAATAAGTATGACATCTCATATCAACTTATTTGAGCATGGCCATGCATTTCTAGCCTCACTCAATCAAGTGGCCTGAGATATTACTCCCATTATGTAGGAGGGAGTTATCATATATTGATCAACTATATCCCTTAACATAGATTGTGGTATATCCAACATCAGTCTTTATAGAACAACCAGTTACGGTGTTTGTTTGACTGTATCAAAATATACAACTCACGATGTTGGGATAAAGATGATCTCAAGTATGAGGATCATATACATATTAATCACTATGAGTAATGTTGTGACAATTGCATAATAATCCAAGAAGCATACTCATAGCGGGTTAGTCCAATATGTTGTTCTCTAACACACATATTCATGCATTGATTCTGACACTCCATATCAATGACAACTCTTTATCATCAATCAACTACATGTTAGTCTTAATGCATTATTATTGTCCTAGCCAACAATAATACTTGACTAAGGATCTTTTAAGAGTAATGATATTATTCTCAGGACATTATTATAAAACAGTTTATTTATGCACCCAGAAAAGAAACTAAAATAATAATGGCAATGCCTTATATTAATAAACATGATAAACCAAGTATGTTATTACAATCATCTCATGATTGATCTTTGGGCATACTCTTACAATCTCCCACTAGCACTAAGACCAATCACTTATATATCTAATACCAAGTGACTTAGTGTGACGATCATGCTTCTGCTGTGTCAGAGGCTTGGTCAGGGGATCAGCAATGTTATCATCTGTAGGTACTCTGTATATCTATACATCCCCTCGATCGATAATCTCTCGAATAAGATTGTAGCGCCTAAGTATATGTTTGGATCGTTGGTGAGATCTGGGTTCTTTTTCTTGTGCAATGGCTCCATTGTTATCACATCAGAGTTCTATAGCATCTGATATGCTAGGCACAACCCCTAGTTCAATAATGAACTTCTTGATCCAAACCGCTTCTTTTGCTGCCTCACTAGCTGCAATATACTCAGCCTCTGTTGTAGAATCGGCTACTGTACTTTGCTTTGAACTCTTCCAGCTCACAGCACCACCATTAAGGCAAAACACAAAACCTGATTGCAATCGAGAATCATCCTTGTTGATTTGGAAGCTGGCATCAGTGTAACCTTTTACACTTAACTCTTTCTCACCTCCATATATTAGGAACGTATCCTTAGTTCTTCTTAAGTACTTAAGGATATTCTTGACTGTGGTCCAGTGACCTTCACCGGGATCTACTTGGTACCTACTCGTCATACTTAAGGCATATGAGACATCTGGACGGGTACATAACATGGCATACATGATAGATCCAATAGCAGAAGCATATGGAATTTTACTCATGTGTTCTCTCTCTTGTGGAGTTGAAGGACACATTTCCTTCGAGAGTGAAATACCATGTCTCATAGGTAGGAATCCTCTCTTAGATTCTTCCATATTGAACCTTTTCAATACTTTATCTATATATGTACCTTGACTTAGACCTAGTAGTCGTCTTGATCTATCTCTATAGATCTTGACTCCTAAGATGTAAGTGGCCTTGCCCAAGTCCTTCATAGAAAAACAACTTCCTAACCAAGTCTTAATAGACTGTAAGGTAGGTATGTCATTGCCCATGATAAGTATGTCATCCACATACAGTACCAAGAATGTGATTGTGTTCCCACTATCTTTCTTGTAAACACATGGCTCATCTTCATTTTTGATAAAACCAAACTCTTTGATTGCATCGTTAAAATGAAGATTCCAACTTCGAGAAGCTTTCTTTAATCCATAAATGGATCTTTGTAACTTACATATCTTTCCAGCATCCTTTGGATCGACAAAACCTTCAGGTTGTGTCATATACACATCCTCTTCAAGTTTCCCATTAAGGAAAGCTGTTTTGACATCCATCTCCAGATTTCATAATCATGAAATGCAGCTATGGCGAGCAAGATCCTGATGGATTTAAACATAGCTACAGGAGAAAAGGTTTCATCATAGTCAACACCATGAATTTGGCGAAAACCTTTAGCGACTAATCGCCCCTTGTATGTTTTTACATTACCATCCATGTCGGTTTTCTTTTTGAAAACCCACTTGCACCCTATAGGTTTAACCCCTTCGAGTGGGTCAACCAAAGTCCAAACTTGGTTTTCATACATGGAACCATATCAGATCTCATGGCCTCAAGCCATTTCTCAGAGTCTGGGCTCGCCACCGCTTCTTGGTAAGTCCTAGGCTCATCTTGATCTATAAGAAGAATGTCACCATGCGTTGTAATGAGAAATCCATATCTCTCAGGTGCATGGCATTCTCTTAAAGATCTACGCGGTGGTTGTGTTTCTACAACAGTTACTTGTTCCTCAATTTCTTCTGGAATTTGCTGTTGTTCTATCTTTGGTTCAGTAGTATCTTGTGATTCTCGAATTTTTTCAAGTTCAATCTTTCTCCCACTTCCTTTTCTAGAAACAAATTCTCTCTCTAGGAAGACACTAGTCCAAACAACAAACACTTTGTTCTCAGTGGGATTAAAGAAATAATATCCTTTGGTTTCTTTTGGATACCCCACAAAGATACACCTTTCAGATTTGGGTTCAAGCTTAGTAGACGTCTGACGTTTAACATAAGCTTCGCAACCACAAATTTTCATAAAAGACATACTGGGACGTTTCCCAGTCCACATCTCATATGGTGTCTTTTGAACTGATTTAGATGGAACACGATTTAGTGTGAAAATAGTTGTTTCAAGTGCATGTCCCCAAAAGGAAGTCGGTAGATCAGCATGACTCATCATGGATTGAACCATGTCTAATAGAGTTTGATTTCTTCTCTCAGAAACTCCATTCCATTGAGGAGTACTAGGAGAGTAAGTTGTGAGACAATCCCACATTCTTTCAAAAGATCATCAAACTCTAGGCTCAAATACTCTCCACCTCGATCAGATCGAAGTGTCTTAATAGTTTTGCCTAGTTGATTTTGTACTTCATTTTTGAATTCTTTGAACTTTTCAAGGGCCTCAGATTTATGACGTATGAGATAAACATACCCATATCTACTGAAATCATCAGTGAAAGTAATGAAGTAGTGAAATCCACCTCTGGCTTGTGTATTTATTGGTCCACATACATCTGAATGTATTAAGCCCAATTAATCACTAGCTCGTTCACTTTTACCAGTAAAAGGAGATTTAGTCATTTTTCCTAATAAGCAAGATTCATATACTTCAAATTGTTCAAAAACAAATGAATCCAAGAGACCATCTTTATGGAGTTTGGATATGCGTTTCTCACTTATGTGGCCCAAACGACAATGCCAAAGATAAGTTTGATTTGAGTCATTTATTTTAGATCTTTTAGTATTTATGTTGTAAATGGGATTCATTTGATCTAAAATATAGAGACCATTAATCAATTGTACCGAACCATAGAAAACATTATTGAGATAAAAGGAATAACAATTATTCTTAATTATTATCTCAAAACCAATTTTGTCTAAACAAGAAATTGAAATAATGTTTTTAGTCAAACTGTGTGACAACCCGAATTAGGGCCTAATAGGAATAGTGGTTTCGTGACCACAAATTCGAGATAGAAATAATCGTTTTATAATTATTTTGGGGATTATGATATGATTTTATGATTTGCATGAATTTAGTATCTAATAAAAAGTTGCCTGTTGAGTTTACTGAGTTTACGATTAAAGTGTCGGACTCCTTTATATTAGACCGAACTTAGTGAGAAATAGATTCACGGAGTTGATCTAGTTAAAGAAACCGAGGAGAAAATAAAAGTAATTCGGGATTGCTTGAAAGTTGCTTCAGATCGACAAAAGTCATATGCAGATTTAAAAAGAAAAGAGATTGAATTTCAGGTGGGTGATAAAGTGTTCTTGAAGGTGTCACCATGGGAAAAGATTCTTAGATTTAGCCAAAAAGGCAAGTTGAGTCCGCGTTTTATTGGGCCGTACGAGATTACTGAAAGGATTGAACCAGTGGCATATCGATTAGCCTTACCGGCAGAGTTAGAAAGAATTCATAACATGTTTCATGTATCAATGTTGCGACGTTATCGTTCTGATCCTTCACATGTGATTTCTCCAACAGAAATTGAGATTCGACCGGATATAACCTATAAGGAGGAACCAATAAAGATTTTGGCTCGAGAAATTAAACAGCTAAGAAATAAAAGTATAGCCTTAGTGAAAATATTGTGGCACAGACATGGGATAGAAGAGGCTACGTGGGAACTCGAGGAAGCTATGAGGAAACAGTACCCGAACCTCTTTACCGGTAAGATTTTCAGGGACGAAAATCTCTAAAGGGGGGAGAATTGTGACAACTCGAATTAAGGCCTAATCAGAATAGTGGTTTCGTGGCCACAAAGCCGAGATAGAAATAATCGTTTTATAATTATTTTGGGGTTTATGATATGATTTTATGATTTCATGAAAATTTCGTGATGAAATTTTGTGCATTTCGCACTTAAGTTGAGAATAGGGACTAAATCGAATAAATTGTAAAACTTGTGTTTTAGAAGTTTTTAGTATGAAATTGCTTTGGGATATTAATTAGGAGGTCTTAAATAGCAATTTGACCCATTCTTAAGTTATGGACAAAAGTTGGACATGGGGGGAATTTTTTTGAAAGTTTAGTAGTAAGGGCATTTTGGTCATTTGTATATTAAATGAAATAAAATGGGAAAAATAATACAAAATTTGTTATCATCCTCATTAGTTGCTGCCGAAAATTGCTCTCCTCCATAGCTAGGGTTTCTTCAACTTTCAAGCTTCATAGTAAGTGAATTCAAGCCCCGTTTTTAATGTTCTTCATATTTTTGAAATCCTTGTAGCTCGGTTTACTTATTTCTACCATTAGTTCGAGTTAGGGTTTATGTTTAAAAATTTACCCATGAATGATAGGCATGTATTTTTTTGTTTGATGGTAGAATATGAATGTTTGAAGTTAGGGGAACGATCTTTTCTAAGCGATTTTTAACGAAAACGAACAAAACGGCATAATCGGTAAAAATACCTATTGTTCATAACTATGTGTTAGAGTGAGAATTTGATGTTGCCATAGAAGAGAAAAATGATCAGTAGGTCATTAAACATAAGAATAAGGGCTGAAATTAAATTTCTGGGCCTTGGGGCAAAATCATAATTTTGTAAAAGTTAGGGGGCAAAATTGTAATTTTTGTATAATGTGATTTTTGGATTAAAATAAATAGTTTGAGTGTTAAATGAGCTAAATATGTTGTTATAGATCAAGAAAGGCGTGGAATCGACCTCGAACGGGAAAGGAGAAAGTTTTGGACTAAATTGCAAAATTCCCATATTTTGCACCGAGGTAAGTTTGTATGTAAATAATACATTAATTTCATTTACATTCTTATATTTCAGCCTATTATATGTATATACTAGCTGATGTTGAAGTATAAATCGACTATTGGAAGAATGGAAATAAATAATAGAGAGAGAGATCCCGGTTGAACATTCGAAAAAATTGAATAAAATAGAGGGAGCGTAGCTAGGTCACATGTATGATGCCGAGTGCACATCATGTGTACAAGAAAGCTACGAGATACTATGTAGTAGCTAGGTCACATGTGTGATACGGGATGTATCCCATGTAGACAAGAGAGCTACGTGAGAGATAAATGTAGCTAGGTCGCATGCGTGATTCCAAGTGAAGGACACCATGTAGACAAGAGAGCTACGAGACAAATTGGCTAGGTCGCATGAGTGGTACTAAGTGTTCACCATGTGTACAAGAGAGCCGAATTAAATGAAATATGATGGTGGGGCTGTGTGCTGAAACCATCAAGTATCGAGGATTAATCCGAATTGTTCAACGGGATGGTTTTGTGGAAACACTATAGTCATGGACCTACACTTGTGATGTATGAAATGTGGTGAAAATGATTTGTGGTATATATATATGTAAGTTAAAATGAGGTTAGTATAAAGAATGTGTGAAAGAATGAAATTAGCATTAAAACTGTTTTGGACAGTAGCAGTGACGTGATTTTGAAAATTCACCAAAAATAGAAGGAATTTAATTAGAGGTTGAATGAGATGTAAAATTAAATATTAATGAGTCTATTTTCATATAAAATAAACAAATAAAGCAAAGGAATTCTATATTTTGAGATATTTACAATTGTGTGAGACTTGCTCAGGATGACTATGTAATCCCCTGTTTCAACTTTGAAAAATCATTACAAATTGTACAAAACAAATTAAGAAATATAGTTTATATACCTAAATTCCTTATTGAGTCTAGTTTTAAATGAAACAGATTTCATGGTTATTTTAATTGTATACTAAGATAAATTTAATTCGTAGTGAACAGGGGTCAGATCAGTTGAGCTGTGTAATAGGGGAAACTTTAACTAATAAACTGTACTAATTGGATGAACAAAAAAATTCTAGAAAAAAATTATAAGAATTTTTATGAGTCTAGATTCAGGGAAATTTTACGGATTTGAATTTCGAGTTTCGTAACTTGAGTTATGATTTATTTAGTGATCATGATGCAGGAGGGACAGCTTGATCAAATTGGAGTAAACAATAAAATTAAAAATATGACATAATTGAGTTATGTTGTAAACATATTAGATTTCTTATTTGTTATTTATATACCTACTTACTAAGCTATAAGCTTACTTTCTTTTCTCTCCTTTGTCTTATAGTGTCATTCAGCTAGCACAGGAGTCAGAGATCGTAGAAGATCCACCCGCACTATCAATACTCTTGGTATCTGAACTCAACATTTTGAAATATGGCATGTATAGCAGACTTAGTTATTTTGTTACGTGTCATAATTGTCTAGGTTCAAATTACTACTTATAGTATCAAACTAATCATTTTGTACGAAGCCTTTAAAGTTGGTTTGTATTGTTAATGGCATATGTTATAATGATCAAATTGCACGCCATATTTTTGTTGGGTTTTATTTAATAGCATATACTATAATTTGTTAATACCTCGTACCCTGTTCCGGCGACGGATACGGGTAAGGGGTGTTACAAACTGGGCACAAAATAACAATCCTCTAAAATTAAACCAAGTCCACTAGGCAAAGATAAAGTATATGTTACCACAGCTAATGCAGCAACTCTTGCTCCATTTCCAGCTCGTAGGTCCACATCTCCTCTAGCCAAAGTCCTACTCCTTTGTAGTCCCTGTACAGAAGTACAAATATGAGAACCACAACCAGTATCTAATACCCAAGAAGTAGTAGTTGATAAATTAATATCAATAACATAAATACCTGAAGCAGACATTCCGCTTGCTTTGGCCTTCTTGATTTCCTCAAGATAGACAGGGCAGTTCCGCTTCCAATGTCCAGTCACACCACAATGAAAACAGTTTCCTTCCTTAGACACTCCACCTTTAGGTTTTAGTGTAGCCTTTCCCTTTCCAAGATTGGGCTTACCTTTGCCTTTGGGCTTTGTCGGGACTTTAGCCTTTCCCTTGCCCTTGTTGTTACGAACCATCAGTATGGGCTTGGGTCCAACCTTTTTCATGTTGCCTTTAGCAGTTCGTAACATACTGAGCAACTGTGGCAGAGTCTTGTCAATTTCATTCATATTGAAATTGAGGACAAACTGGTTGTAACTATCCGGCAACGATTGCAGAATAACATCAGTGGCCAACTCTTGGCTCAATGGAAACCCAAGCTTAGATAGGCTTTCAATATAACCAATCATCTTAAGAACATGAGGTCCTACTGGGCTTCCTTCAGCCAGCTTACATTGGAATAGGGCCTTAGAGATATCGAACCTCTCTTGCCTTGCTTGCCCTTGATATAGTTCATTCAGGTGCTCGATCATATCATAAGCAACCATATCCTCATGTTGCTTTTGAAGCTCAAGATTCATAGTGGCAAGCATAAGACATCCAACGTCTACCATTTCATCGAGATGCTTCTTGTAAGCATCTTTATCACCCCTCGAGGTATTAGTCAGTGGTTTATCAGGAAGTGATTTTTCAATGACATATAATTTCCGTTCTTGTTTGAGGACAATCTTCAAGTTACGAAACCAGTCAAGAAAATTCAAACCATTCAATTTGTCCTTCTCAAGGACTGATCGTAATGAGAGTGTATTAGTGTTTGCAGCCATAATATATCTACAACAATAAAATATGCGTGTGAAAAAATTTACCAAGTTTATATCAATCATTAAAAAGGACTTTATTAAATGATGTTCCCACTATTTTATTTCAAAATTAATAACCCTTATATATTAATTTCGGAAAGACTTTCTTGAAAGTATTTCTAGTGGATTAAGGATCCATATTTCACCTCCTCTTAAGTCAGCTTTGGCTTTACTCTCAAGATTATGGTTATTTAGGTAAGCAACATTTGCTAATTACATCATATGTAACTCCTACAATTTGATGAACAACTCTTGTTCTAATCATCTTATAATTTATCCAAATTACTTGCCTCTAGGTTTCTAATCCTATTAGAGTAACCTAGTTAAGTCATTAACCAATTTTTAACCGGCGAATATCACTTGTTTATTCTTCGCGTTTAACCAAGATAAATACTAGTACTTCACTTTGGCAAAACCTACATAGTATTGATCAAGGCCTTAACGAGGGCATAAATTGGAAGGCCATGTTGACTTAATATTTTAATAGAGGGATTTTATTAGAGTGTTACATCTCACCAATTATGGTCTACTTTAGTCCATTTAATCTTTTAATTGATCTCATCAATTAATGGGGTTTATTATTACCAAATTTGCATGCTTTAGACATCCATATCATCTCATACATGAATAAGTAAAGCAATAAATAAATGCAATAGTTATAGCCCATAAACTATGGTTGTTCAACCCAAGCCAATGGGAGAATCAAAAGGGAACCTAAAGGTGTAAGCCGTTCACAAGATGTCGATCCACACTGGTCGGCCCATCTTCCTTCTCGTCTAGTCCACAGCAACTTTTACAAATTACAAAATTCAGAAACTCGTTTTACATACGAGAGAGTAAGATGAGAAGAGAAATACAGAAGAATAGTAGTAAGGCACGACATGCAAGCCGTATTTATAAAATTACAACCTTTTATCAAATGGGTCATCGGGCTATAACTTCATTTCAAACACCGTGTATTTCAAAAAATAGCATAATTTATACAACGTTTTACTAAGTGAATTATAAAATATCCTTTCAACCTTTTATGGCCCATTAAGTTTATTTACTACAAAACATACTGAAAGATGATGGGGATCTGAAGGCGAGGGTGGAGCCTCGCGGTATGAGCCGCGAACCCCAGTCAAATGAAACCTCACGATTTGATAACTTTTATCAACAGAATCGTGTTTTTAGGATTTTAATCCTTGAGGTTTCATATCGGAACAACCCTTGTTCCACTGGCCAGTAATCTGTTACTGGAAATTGTAAATGCCACCCCTGCTTCATCACAGATTTCTTAAAGTTAACAGTAAAAACATAAAACCGAATAGGCCATAACATCATGATTAACATTTAATCACTTATCGAAAGGAACAATTATCAGATTTTATTTAAACAATTTAAACAGGAATAACATAATAAAATTGAAACATACATCTCATACAATTACATCATCCAAGTATTTAAGCCCAAGTCCGTATTGCACAAGTGGCTCTGATACCACTGTTGGAACACCGGTGCTTCCAAGGCGCAGCGAAAAATTAAAAAAAAATTCCAGCGATCCAAACCAAAGATCCATGTGTAAGGAACGAATCGGGGTGATAAAATTTTTTTGAAATTATCGAAACTTCAATCTGAGTAAACAGCGACGCCTAAGCAACAGGAATGCTGAACCACTATCGAACCAAGCCACAACCTTTTCCGATGTCGGCGTCTACGTAGTCCACCAGATTGACAATGAACGGTAGAAATCCCAGAAAACTATTTTCAGAGAGTATTTTGCTAAACGGCTGCTAGACCACATTGCATATTTTCGGGCTAGTTTTTATATATCCTTTTTAGGGTTTTTACCCTTGCTATATATAACTCCCTCTTAATTGGTATATATTTATAACGAATTTTAATTCATTAAAATTAATCCCAACATAATAATTATCATTCAAATAAATATAATAATGTTTAACCAAAAAATTATAATTACATTAATTATAATAAAGATTTCAGTAAACTATATTTATTTAAACTTATATACGAACTAAATTCATATATCAATAAAATTATGTTCTGATTATGTGTACAACATCCTTGTACATATAGTATGTTCAACAATTTGATTGCCCAATTAAATTAATTCTATAATTAATTTAATTCATGTGACAACCAAGCAATATACCAACTATGTTTTACCTCGTTCATTTCAACCATAGGGTGTGACCTTATAGGTTCTTGTAACGTTAGCAGCAATATTAGAACGATTCTAATGTTACAAACAATGAGTGGCATCTAGCAATGCATCAATGCTACCTAAGTTATAAGAAGTCATGATTCGACATAACCTTTTGTGATTAACCTTTCATGCATTAATCCTTAAGTCCTATATCTTTGGAATGGACACAAGTCATGGAATAGTCACACTTGCATAGTCCATCCCATGTTTCTTGATACCTTGAGAAGACTATGATACACAAATAAGTATGACATCTCATACCAACTTATTTGAGCATGGCCATGCATTTCTAGCCTCACTCAATCAAGTGGCCTAAGATATTACTCCCATTATGTATGAGGGACTTATCCTATATTGATCAACTATATCCCTCAACATAGATTGTGGTATATCCAACATCAGTCTTTATAGAACAACCAGTTACGGTATTTGTTTGACTGTATCAAAATATACAACTCACGATGTTGGGATAAAGATGATCTCAAGTATGAGGATCATATACATATTAATCACTATGAGTAATGTTGTGACAATTACATAATAATCCAAGAAACATACTCATAGCGGGTCAGTCCAATATGTTGTTCTCTAACACACATATTCATGCATTGATTCTGACACTCCATATCAATGACAACTCTTTATCATCAATCAACTACATGTTAGTTTTAATGCATTATTATTGTCCTAGCCAACAATAATACTTGACTAAGGATCTTTTAAGAATAATCATATTATTCTCAGGACATTATTATAAAATAGTTTATTGATGCACACAGAAAAGAAACTAAAATAATAATGGCAACGCCTTATATTAATAAACATGATAAACCAAGTATGTTATTACAACCATCTCGTGATTGATCTTTGGGCATACTCTTACAATCTCATGATTGATCTTTAGGTAGAGTTGTAACGCCTCAAAAATCTTGAACTTTTTTTTTCAGTTTTGATAAAAGGTGTGCTTAATATTCCTAGTCAAGTGTTATTTATGTAATAATAGGCCTTGGTTAAGTTACGAGTTCGAACTTTAGGGTGAACGAAATTATAGTTTAATAATTAAAAGAACCTTGATGACAAGTAGTTTGGGTTTTTAAATAAATGAAAGAGGAATTGGTCACAAGGAGCCTGTGTTGGAGTGGCAAGTAGCGTCATATATGGGGCTTAGAGGTGGCGTCACATGCTTGGGAAGGAGGTTTGGGGTTCGAATCCCTCCTTGCTCAAAATAAGGATTTATTTTTGCTCAATAAATAACCAGTAATGGTGTTGGATGTGAACTCTGAAGGGAGTGATCAGAGGAGAAATTTAAGGAAGGGATTAAGAAGTTATCAGAGAGAAAAGTTAGGAGATGAGGGGTGTAGAGAAGTGGAGCCGAATTGGGAATTTGGGGATAGGTAAATTCGACTATAGTATATGTAGGTGCCGATTTTGGGAATTCAAGGCTAATGCCGAATTCTTCCTTTCTTTTTACCGAAAACACTTTTCTCTTCAAATATCTAAAAGCTGAAATCCCTTATTCTTTATCTTTTAGTTTGTGCCGAGTTCTTCCCTTCCTTTCTCATCAAACTCTTTTCTTTCTCGCTCCTAGTTACTTTCTCTAAAGCCGAATATCTTTTGGCCAAAATCTTGTTGTGCTGCCACTTTTTCTTCAACGTTGGCCGATCAATTCTTATGTAAGTGCTTTACTTTCTTTTAGTTGGTCTTCCTAGTACTGATTTCTTCTCCCCCTCACTCTTTCTAAATCGGTTTTGGTAGGGGATTAGTATCAAATCTCGGATTTCAGATCTCTGTCGAATTGCTCCTTAGGCGTTTTGGAGTTTTGGGTAAGTATTCCTCTTTTATTGGTTAAGGTTGGCCGAATGGTTATGGATGATTTAAGAGTGACTTAAGATGGTTTGCAAGTCATTTGTGTTTAGTTATTAATGATTAAGATTGATGCAGATTTAAGAAATACTCGTGATTAGTGATCAAGGAAGGGCTGTTAAGGTTTGTCGTTTAAGGTAAGGCAAAGGTGAGATTTTTGGTTTTTGGTGATCGTATTTGATAAGTGTGTGATTAATCATTGAGTGACATCATTTGTAGGTTCGTGGCTAAGGAGATCACGACACGTTTTAGTACCAGGTGTGTACATACACTACACACACACAGTAGACCGAAAAATCTTGAAATGTCGAAAAGCTGAAATGCCTAAAAGCCGAAAGTTTGGCTACAATAGTCTTGCGTGTGCGCGAAAACTTGTAAGGGGGGAAACAAATAGGTTATCAGAGGCTCCATGATTGATTCCATGGACTTGGGCCGTGTATTGGTCAACCAGGCCAGAATGGGCTAAATGGGCCCGATGAGCTGTAGGGCCCATAATAGGCAAAATTGGCAATTTGATACTATGTGATGAAAAATCATATGATTGCATGACTATGAATGTGATTGGGTCTGGCGGGCCATATGAAAGTGATTGGGCCCGATGGGCCATATGAATGAGATTGGGCCTAAAGGGGCCAAATGAATAAGTATGGATCTGTTAGTGTTTGGTAAGGGGTTGTGGACCTAGTTTTTGGTAACTACTCAATCAGGCATAAAACTTAAATAATTAATTAATTGTGACCGTGGACAAGTCATGAGGTTAAGGTGTGGCAATGGGTATATGCATGTCTAGGATTGGATCTAGGAAGAGCTTGGTACTTGGTCTTGATGACTCACCTCCTCTTCTCTGGAATCCTACCTGGTGCATAGTATCTGTTCACTTTAGTCAATGAGGACTTGTTAACGAGCCAAGGTAAGTAATAAACCCATAATAAAGAGAAATTACTAAAAATGCCCCTAAGGGCGGAAATGACTAAAATACGCCTATGTGTGGAATGTAAGATTTATGAATATTACATGTATATATGCTGCATTCATATGATATTCTGTTTAGGTTGCATATGGGTTGGGAATTATGGAACAGAGGAAGTATATGAGGATTGCATGGTTGCTTGACGGCCGTGGATCCACCGATGGCTATTAAGCCCTATATTTGATTAGCAACTTGCTGCAATCAAGGTAGTACTGCAACCAGGCTACCATTGGAGTGTATCAGATGGGTGGGTCTATATTTATATCCCACATGGTGTGTAGCGGTTGGATGGGTGGGATCCGTGCATATTTGATTGCTTTACATCTATGCTGATACTGAATTGGACTGAGGCCCAAAAAGACTTACTATTGCATGTTTTTATATTTGACGAGGGTTGTACAAATTGAGTTTTCAAAAACTCACCCCTTCTTTTATTTTTCTCTAGTGATCCTCAGTAGGTGGTTCGACGGTTGGAGGGACTTCGAGGTGGCCAGCTAGCAAGACGACTTGGACTTGTTTTCTTAAGCTTATAATTTCTAGTATTTAAAGTTATTTCAGTCTGGAATGTAATAAGGCCTTTCGTTTGGTTATTATCCAAATTAGGATTATATTTATTATTATTATGCTTTATATTTTCTAGAAGTAGAACATGGTTTTCTTAAAACCATAACTATTTTTAAGTACTACGTTTCCGCAACTCAATTTTTAAATGACAAGTTTTCATAGATCATCGGTTTTAAATAAAACTTCCGCAACTGAAAAGAGATTTTACAAAGTAATTATTATCATACAAGAAGGAATAGTTTTTTTAGTACACCTCACTTTGAAAGCAACAAATACAAGCTGGGATTTTACTCTAGGTTTTTATTTTAAAGAAGGGTTTTCAATGAAAACAAGGTTTTCGACAAAACACTTCAATGTGACACTCCAGATTCAGCTATAACGTTTAGGCCGGGTTTAGGGTGTTACATACTTTGTGTGTGTTTTCATTGTTTTATAGATATTGAAGCTACTGTAAGCTCAGGGATCGTCGATGATTGTCACCAAACTATCGAACCTTATTTTGGTACTTTTGAAATTTATATATTGAAGTATGGCATGTATAGGCTAAAAGTGTTTGGATTATGTTTTGTAATGTTTATACCATGCGATGTGATATGGGTAGCTTGTGTTTAGACTTATGGTTGGAAATGTTAGATGATATGTGAGGCATTATGAATTATATGGTATGTTTTGAATGACCAAAAGAAGTGGTCAATGTTGATAAGTTTTGGTAAGTTATAAGCATGAGATTGAATGGTGTATTGGAACATATGTTTTGGTATTATTTTAGTTTAGGTTTTGGTACATTTTGGTTGTTGAATTGAGATTGGAATTTATTGATATTGTAAAGGTTTGAATAATGTATGTTTTGGTATAGAGACTGGTTGAAATTGGTGTACAAATATGCTTAGTTTGGTGCTCGTAGGTTTGACCCAATTGGGGTGGCAATTTGGCAATTCAAATGACTTATTTTTGTCCACACGGGTAGAGATACGGGCGTGTGTCTCATCCGTGTGTGACACACAGTCATGCGGCCGTGTGTCCCCCGGGGTACCTTACGAATTAAAGTCAGTACGCCCTCCAGTTTTGACACGGCCTAGACACACGGGCGTGTCTATTGGTCGTGGGTGTCACACGGGCTGGCAAATGGGCGTGTGGTTGGTTGTGTCGCCAAGTCAGTAGCCTTTATAATTTTCACACAGCCTGGCACATGGGCGTGTCTTGAGGCCGTGTGGACAAGTCAGTATGTATGCTCTTTTTCGCCATGTCTTAGACACACGGGCGTGTAACACCCCGAACCCGAGACCGTCACCGGAGTCGAACACGAGGTGTTAACAGACTTTTAAAAATTTTCCAGACACTGTCAATCTGCGTTATAGTCGCTTTAAAAATCATATCTTGAGTTTCACAACTCGAAAATCAGTTTCGTGATTTTTCCCTGAAACTAGACTCATATTCCCATCTACATATTTTTTTCTAGAATTTTTGGTCGGGCCAATTAGTACAGTTTATTAGTCAAAGTCTCCCATGTTACAGGGATCGACTACCCTGACCTTTGCGCATTACGACTTGGATATCTCCTTGTACAGGGCTCCAATACTGATGCCGTTTGTTTCTATAGAAACTAAACTCAGAGAGGAATCTATAAATATATGGTATGACTCCTAATTATCTCTGGTTAATTTATGGTGAATTTTCAAAGTCGAAACAGGAGATCCAGAAACCGTTCTGGCCTTGTTTCACGAGAACTTTAATATCTCTTAATATACTGTTCATATGATTGTTTCGTTACTTTCATATGAAAATAGATTCATCAAGGTTCGATTACATAATTTATTCACTATTTAATTCCATTCCTACAAATTTTTGTGATTTTTCAAATCCACACCACTGCTGCTGTCAGCATCTGTTTTCAAGGTAAACTTTACCTATTTCGTGGTTACCATGGACCAACTAGGGTTTTGTCATACATAGGTCCACATATGATCATATTTAGCCATTCCAATGGCTGATCATTTGCCCAACACTTCCATTCCAAACCATAGTCACATCATGAAACCATATATACATGCATAAACACAAATGGTCTAATGCCATACTCCACTTCTACAAGCCATTTTCGCATGGCTGTACACACATACATCACAAAAAGTGCTTAAAACAACAAGGGGTAGTCCTATACATGCCATATCCAGAGTTCAACTAAAAGAGTACCAAAAGAGCTTTGATAGTGTGGATGACTTCGACTTCGATGATCCCGAATCCGATAGCTAACGAACAAAATCTATAAAACAGAGAGCCAAAGCAACGGGGTAAGCATTTTAAAGCTTAGTAAGTTTCAAGTAATGAAATCGGCTTTGACTAAAGTATAACATTCACATAGCTAAATGAATCACTTTATTAATACACATTCTCATAATCATGCTTACTTCACACTTCATCAACATATATACACACACAAGGTATCAACCCATATGAAAGCCCAAAAATTCGTTAGTCGATTGAACGAATACTACTTAAAACGAATCGACTTTTCCGAAGCACATGCAAACATACCTTATCGTTTGGGTTTGTTGAGCGTATTAATTGAATTTATTACAGCACAAAACGCTCACATTCATACCCAAGTTTCTTCGGAATTTAGCCGGATATTACCACAAGCACAATTGCCTTCGGGTCTTAACCCGGGCATAGCAACTCGCACGAATGCCTTCGGGTCTTAGCCCGGATATATCAACTTGCACAATTGCCTTCGGGTCTTAGCCCGGATATATCAACTCGCACAAAGGCCTGCGGGTCTTAGCCCGGATATATCAACTTGCACAAATGCCTTCGGGTCTTAGCCCGGATATATCAACTCGCACAAATGCCTTCGGGTCTTGGCCCGGATATATCAACTCGCACAAATGCCTGCGGGTCTTAGCCCGGATATGTCAACTTGCTCATGCACACATATATCAATAATCATAACACATCCATATCTTATTTTCGTTACTAAGGCTCAAACACAAAACATTTATTAAACCTTTCCAATTTCGGCTCAATAGCCACACACAAAGAGCATGATTTCATTTGGCTTTATAATATAGTCTCTATGCACATTCGGCTATCCATCATAGTATGACTAATCATTTCAATATAATTCAAGTAGGGTCATTACTCGAAGACTTACCTCGGATATTTTGAATAGTTGTGGATAGACTACTCGATCGCTTTTTCTTTTCCTTTATCAGATTTTGACCCTCTTGGCTCTTGAGCTTGATTCAATAAATAGATTTTTTTTAAATAACTTATCAATTTAGCGATTCGATTTAATACATGTATACCATGCAATTAAGTACAAATGATGTTATTAACTAGATATTAAACATCATACATATGTTCTACTCATGTACTAAAGAACATAATACTAGCTTAATACCATGCATAATCACATTTATTTAGCATCATTTAGTTTCATAAAAATACACATATCATCCCAACTACTTAGACTTAACCTTTCATACCCTTATATCTAATATCATAAGAATAGCCGAGTGTCCAAATTAACCAAGCTTAAAGATTTAACCTTCAACACTCTAATATTCCACAACCTATTCTTCAAGGCTTCAAATATAAAGTAAATTAACATTTATACTCTTATGCCGAATTAGCTAACACTTATAATCCATAGCCGAATGTCATTAAACCTAAACCACCATGAAAATTTTACTTATCACCTCATACCTTATTATCAAATTGAACTAATTATGCTTATGAAAATAATATCAAAACCGAAACCTATGCATAACATTACTTAATATTCAAAATTATACCTAAAAAAAATCATATACATAGCCGAACCTTTTAATAATTAAGCCTCTAATTATTTATTTCAATTACCCAAATGAAATTTTCTCACATTTAACACTTATATACCCATCAATTGTTGAAGACAAACAAAATCTCATTTCCTCCCTTGACAACCTCAACCGAAAGCTCAAACCAACATCTAAAATTCCAAGTTTTCAAATGGGCTAATATGGAACTAGCTAATTGACTTAAACTAAACTTAAAATTTCAAAAACTAACAAAATTTTTTTACTAACCTCCTCAAGCTTCAAGTGACCGGATGTTTCCCTCCTATCTTCCTCTTTACAATCGGCCAAGAAGAACCAAGGATACAAGCTTTGTTTTCATTACCTTTCTTTTTTTTCTTTTATTCTTTCTTTTATTTATTATAACTCCAATAACCCAATTTCTTATTATAATATCAAATTCAACAAATATATTGCCCATCATCAATCCATCTTGGCCAGCCATTATAAGGGAATTGGGCAATTTGACATGCAAGTCCACCCTTGTGTTGACATGCACTAATAAGCCCTTTAAAATTAGCCTATCATATTTCACCATGTCTCATGTTGATCCCTATTTAATAATTCCTCATGCAATTGGCAAAATTAGGGAATGAAACTTCCACATATGCATGTACACACACATAATAAACATAGAACATAGCAATTAATTATTTTTATAACTCGGTTTTGTGGTCCCGAAACCACTTCCCGACTAGGGTCAATTTTGGGCTGTCACAACTCTCCCCCACTTAAGAAATTTTCGTCCCCAAAAATCTTACCGGTAAATAGGTTTGGGTATCGTTCTTTCATCGAGCTCTCGGTTTCCCAAGTAGCTTCCTCGATCCCGTGTTTGAGCCATAACACCTTTACTAACGGAACCCTTTTGTTTCGCAACTCCTTCACTTCACGAGCTAGGATACGCATCGGCTCTTCTTCATAACTCATATCGGCTTGAATTTCAACCTCTGATGGGCTAATTATGTGCGATGGATCAGATCGATAGCTTCGAAGCATCGAAACATGAAAGACGTCATGAATCTTTTCAAGCTCAGGGGGCAAAATCAATCTATACGCAACCGGACCAACTCGTTCGGAGATTTCGTACGGCCCAATGAATCTCGGGCTCAACTTGCCCTTACGGCCAAACCTGAGTACCTTTTTCCAAGGCGAAACTTTAAGGAACACTTTATCTCCCACCTGATATTCAATGTCCTTTCGTTTCAAATCCGCATACGATTTTTGACGATCTGTGGCTGCTTTCAGACTTTCACGGATTACCTTTACTTTCTGTTCGGCATCCTTAATCAAATCAACTCCGAAAATTTTACTTTCACCGAGCTCGGTCCAAAACAATGGTGTACGGCATTTACGACCGTACAAAGCCTCGTAAGGTGCCATCTTAATACTTGATTGAAAACTATTGTTGTAAGCGAATTCAATCAAAGGTAAATACCGTTCCCATGAACTACTGAACTCGAGGATGCAACATCTCAACATATCCTCAAGTATCTAAATTATCCGCTCGGATTGACCATCGGTTTGGGGGTGAAAAGCAGTGCTAAAATGCAGCTTGGTACCCAAAGCTTCTTGCAATTTCTTCCAAAATCGTGAGGTAAATCTCGGATCTCTATCCGACACGATAGAAATAGGTACCCCGTGTAATCTCACTATCTGAGAAACATACAATTCGGCTAGTTTATCCAATGAAAAATCTGTACGCACGGGGATAAAGTGAGCCGACTTAGTCAGTCTATCAACAACAACCCAAATCGAATCCTTCTTACTTGTTGACAATGGCAGTCCGGACACAAAGTCCATTGTGACTCGATCCCATTTCCACTCGGGTATCATGATCGGCCGAAGTAATCCTGAAGGCACTTGATGTTCCGCTTTCACTTGTTGACATATTAAACATCTCGAAACAAAGTCGGAGATGTCTCGTTTCATACCATGCCACCAAAACCAACGTTTCAAATCGTTGTACATTTTCGTACTCCCCGGGTGAATTGACATTCGGCTACAATGGGCTTCGTTCATAATCATCGAAATGAGTCCCGAATTCCTTGGAACACACAAACGACTTCTAAACCTCAAACAATCATCATCATCAATTTGAAACTCCGATTCCTTGTTCGGAACACACTCAGCCCGTTTTGCAACCAATTCATCATCGACTTTCTGAGCTTCACGAATTTGATGAGTCAATAATGGTTTGGCTTTTAATTCAGGTACTAACAAATTGTCGGGTAGAACAGACAAATGCACATTCATCGCTCGTAAAGCAAACAATGACTTCCGACTTAAGGCGTCCGCAACCACATTAGCCTTTCCTGGGTGGTAATCAATGACAAGCTCGTAATCTTTCAACAACTCAAGCCAACGTCTTTGTCGCAGATTCAAGTCTCTTTGAGTCATCAAATATTTGAGACTTTTGTGATCCGAAAATACATGGCACTTTTCACCAAATAAGTAATGTCGCCATATTTTTAAAGCAAATACGATGGCAGCTAGTTCAAGATCATGGGTCGGATAATTTTTTTCATGTGGCTTTAATTGTCTCGACGCATAGGCCACAACTCGACCTTCTTGCATCAATAGCAACCCAACCCAAGTAGGGATGCGTCACTATAAATGACAAACTCTTTGCCTGATTCGGGTTGCACTAAAATTGGAGCTTCAGTCAAATAAGTTTTTAGTTGATCAAAACTTTTCTGACATTTCTCCATCCATTCGAACTTAACATCCTTTTGAAGTAGCTTCGTCACTGGTGTGGCTATCATCGAGAAACCTTTGACAAATCGTCGGTAATAACCGGCGAGTCCCAAAAAGCTCCGAACCTCAGTAATATTTCTTGGAGGCTTCCAGTTAAGTATGGCTGAAATTTTGCTCGGGTCAACTCGAATACCCGATGCGGATACCACATGACCCAAGAAGCTAACCTCTCTTAACCAGAACTCACACTTATTGAACTTAGCATATAACTGCTTATCCCGCAACATTTGCAACACTAGTCTCAGGTGCTCAGCATGCTCGGTCTCATCTCTTGAATAGACCAAGATGTCATCAATGAACACAACTACGAACCGATCCAAATATGGTCTGAAGATTCGATTCATCAAATCCATAAATACCGCAGGGGCATTAGTAAGCCCAAACGGCATCACTAAGAATTCGTAGTGACCGTACCTCGTTCTGAAAGCAGTTTTGGGTACGTCCGAATCTCGAACCCGCAACTGATAATAACCCGATCTCAAATCTATTTTTGAGAACACTGAGGCTCCCTTTAGTTGATCAAACAAATCATCAATACGCGGTAACGGATATTTATTCTTTATCGTCACTTTATTCAGTTGACGATAGTCAATGCACAACCTCATGGTTCCGTCCTTCTTTTTCACGAACAATACTGGTGCACCCCAAGGTGAGAAACTTGGTCGAGCAAAACCTCTATCCGTCAATTCTTGCAACTGAGCTTTCAACTCTTTTAACTCGGTTGGTGCCATACGATACGGAGTTATCGAAATCGGCGTAGTCCCAGGTACAAGCTCAATACCAAACTCTACCTCCCGAACAGGTGGTAAACCCGGTAATTCATCAGGAAAAACGTCCAGGTATTCACAAACCACCGGCACAGATTCGGGTTTCTTTTCTAATTCTTTGTCATCAAGTACATACGCAAGGTATGCTTCGCACCCTTTTCTTACATATTTCTGGGCCAACATTGAGGATATTACAACTAGCAACCCATCCAAGTCTGTAGACTCAACTCGGATTACTTCGTTATTTGCGCACCTCAAATCAATAGTCTTGCTTTTGCAATTCACAACCGCATCATGCACGGTCAACCAATCCAACCCGAGAATAATATCAAATTCATCAAACGGAAAAAGCATCAAGTCCGCCGGAAAACAGGAACCTCGAATCACTAGGGGACATTTCTTACACACTTTGTCAACAAGCACGTAACGACCCAAGGGATTTGACACCCGAATTACGAACTCAGTAGACTCAATAGGTAAAGTCTTACTGGATGCTAAGGTTTCAGATATGTAAGAATGAGTAGAACCGGGGTCAATCAAAGCAATTACATTAGTATCAAAGAGAGTGAAAGTACCGGTAATAACATCAGGCGAAGAAGCATCCTCGCGAGCACGTATAGCATAAGCTCTAGCAGGCGCACGAGCCTCGGATCCGGTCGTAGCATCTCTAGATCCTCCCTGACCACCACTAGCATTGCCCGTATTTCTAGATGGTCTACCTCGAGCAGTGGTAGCACCCGGTTTCCCACTCTGATTTACATTCTGTTCAGACAACCTCGGGCAATCTTTAATTAAGTGGTCAACTGATCCACACTTGTAACAGGAGCGGTCATGGAATCTACAACTCCCCGAATGCCATTTACCGCAATATCGACATTCTGTTTTGTCTCGACGTTCATTCCCAACACTAGCGATCGAAGTGCCTCGGGTACCCACAGGGGGTCGATCACGATCTCGTCTAAAAAGGGCCGAAGTGCCCCTAGACCGGCCCACATCATCTCGAAATTTCTTCGATGCCTGTTGAAGAGACCTTCCCGAGGATCTTTTACGAAACTCCCCTGTTCCCACATCAACTTTTTGTTTTTCTTTTCTAAGCTCTTCGGCTTTACAAGCTCGCTCGACAAGTACTACGAACTCTCGTATGTCAAGAATGCCAACGAACATTTTTATATCTTCATTCAGCCCATCCTCGAAGCGTTTACACATGATAGCCTCGGACGAAACACACTCCCGAGCGTATCTACTTAGTCTAACAAATTTTCGCTCGTAATCAGTAACTGACATAGAACCTTGCTTAAGCTCAAGAAATTCCTTCCGTTTTTGATCAACAAATCTCTGACTGATATACTTTTTCCGAAACTCAGTTTGGAAAAACTCCCAAGTTACTTGCTCTCGAGGCACAACAGAAGTCAGAGTACTCCACCAATAGTAGGCAGAATCGCGTAACAAGGAGATAGTACACTTTAGGCATTCATCAGGTGTACAAGATAGCTCATCGAGTACCCGGATAGTGTTGTCCAACCAAAATTCAGCTTGCTCGGCATCATCGCTATCCGTAGCCTTAAATTCAGTAGCCCCATGTTTTCGGATTCTGTCAACTGGGGGCTTATTTGACCTTATTTGGTCAGTTACCGGAGGTATTGTAGGTGCGGGGGTGGTATTTGTCGGGAATGGAGGTTGTGGAACAGCCGTATTAGTTCGAATGTATTGGTTGAACCAATCATTCATCACGCTATAGAAAGCTTGTCTAGCTTCATCATTCGGGTTACTAGCATTAGGTTGAGAGTTCGCCGGTGCTGTCCCTTGTGCGGGAGCAGGCGCTACACTCTCAAGATCATCAGCTATCTCTCGGTCGGGATCGGGATTCATTACTATAAATAAACACATTTGCAAATGTCAGAAATCACCACACTATCAAATAATCACATAAAATGGCATGTATAGCTAGACCCAACGCATTACGATAGTCCTAGAATCGACTAAACCGTAGCTCTGATACCAATCAAATGTAACACCCCGAACCCGAGACCGTCACCGGAGTCGAACACGAGGTGTTAACAGACTTTTAAAAATTTTCCAGACACTGACAATCTGCGTAATAGTCGCTTTAAAAATCATATCTTGAGTTTCACAACTCGAAAATCAGTTTCATGATTTTTCCCTGAAACTAGACTCATATGCCCATCAACATATTTTTTTCTAGAATTTTTGGTCGGGCCAATTAGTACAGTTTATTAGTCAAAGTCTCCCATGTTACAGGGATCGACTACCCTGACCTTTGCGCATTACGACTTGGATATCTCCTTGTACAGGGCTCCAATACTGATGCCGTTTGTTTCTATAGAAACTAGACTCAGAGAGGAATCTATACATATATGGTATGACTCCTAATTATCTCTGGTTAATTTATGGTGAATTTTCAAAGTCGAAACAGGAGATCCAGAAACCGTTCTGGCATTGTTTCACGAGAACTTTAATATCTCTTAATATACTGTTCATATGATTGTTTCGTTACGTTCATATGAAAATAGATTCATCAAGGTTCGTTTACATAATTTATTCACTATTTAATTCCATTCCTACAAATTTTTGTGATTTTTCAAATCCACACCACTGCTGCTGTCAGCATCTGTTTTCAAGGTAAACTTTACCTATTTCGTGGTTACCATGGACCAACTAGGGTTTTGTCATACATAGGTCCACATATGATCATATTTAGCCATTCCAATGGCTGATCATTTGCCCAACACTTCCATTCCAAACCATAGTCACATCATGAAACCATATATACATGCATAAACACAAATGGTCTAATGCCATACTCCACTTCTACAAGCCATTTTCGCATGGCTGTACACACATACATCACAAAAAGTGCTTAAAACAACAAGGGGTAGTCCTATACATGCCATATCCAGAGTTCAACTAAAAGAGTACCAAAAGAGCTTTGATAGTGTGGATGACTTCGACTTCGATGATCCCGAATCCGATAGCTAACGAACAAAATCTATAAAACAGAGAGCCAAAGCAACGGGGTAAGCATTTTAAAGCTTAGTAAGTTTCAAGTAATGAAATCGGCTTTGACTAAAGTATAACATTCACATAGCTAAATTAATCATGCTTACTTCACACTTCATCAACATATATACACACACAAGGTATCAACCCATATGAAAGCCCAAAAATTCGTTAGTCGATTGAACGAATACTACTTAAAACGAATCGACTTTTCCGAAGCACATGCAAACATACCTTATCGTTTGGGTTTGTTGAGCGTATTAATTGAATTTATTACAGCACAAAACGCTCACATTCATACCCAAGTTTCTTCGGAATTTAGCCGGATATTACCACAAGCACAATTGCCTTCGGGTCTTAACCCGGGCATAGCAACTCGCACGAATGCCTTCGGGTCTTAGCCCGGATATATCAACTTGCACAATTGCCTTCGGGTCTTAGCCCGGATATATCAACTCGCACAAAGGCCTGCGGGTCTTAGCCCGGATATATCAACTTGCACAAATGCCTTCGGGTCTTAGCCCGGATATATCAACTTGCTCATGCACACATATATCAATAATCATAACACATCCATATCTTATTTTCGTTACTAAGGCTCAAACACAAAACATTTATTAAACCTTTCCAATTTCGGCTCAATAGCCACACACAAAGAGCATGATTTCATTTGGCTTTATAATATAGTCTCTATGCACATTCGGCTATCCATCATAGTATGACTAATCATTTCAATATAATTCAAGTAGGGTCATTACTCGAAGACTTACCTCGGATATTTTGAATAGTTGTGGATAGACTACTCGATCGCTTTTTCTTTTCCTTTATCAGATTTTGACCCTCTTGGCTCTTGAGCTTGATTCAATAAATAGATTTTTTTTAAATAACTTATCAATTTAGCGATTCGATTTAATACATGTATACCATGCAATTAAGTACAAATGATGTTATTAACTAGATATTAAACATCATACAAGTTCTACTCATGTACTAAAGAACATAATACTAGCTTAATACCATGCATAATCACATTTATTTAGCATCATTTAGTTTCATAAAAATACACATATCATCCCAACTACTTAGACTTAACCTTTCATACCCTTATATCTAATGTCATAAGAATAGCCGAATGTCCAAATTAACCAAGCTTAAAGATTTAACCTTCAACACTCTAATATTCCACAACCTATTCTTCAAGGCTTCAAATATAAAGTAATTAACATTTATACTCTTATGCCGAATTAGCTAACACTTATAATCCATAGCCGAATGTCATTAAACCTAAACCACCATGAAAATTTTACTTATCACCTCATACCTTATTATCAAATTGAACTAATTATGCTTATGAAAATATTATCAAAACCGAAACCTATGCATAACATTACTTAATATTCAAAATTATACCTAAAAAAAATCATATACATAGCCGAACCTTTTAATAATTAAGCCTCTAATTATTTATTTCAATTACCCAAATGAAATTTTCTCACATTTAACACTTATATACCCATCAATTGTTGAAGACAAACAAAATCTCATTTCCTCCCTTGACAACCTCAACCGAAAGCTCAAACCAACATCTAAAATTCCAAGTTTTCAAATGGGCTAATATGGAACTAGCTAATTGACTTAAACTAAACTTAAAATTTCAAAAACTAACAAATTTTTTTTACTAACCTCCTCAAGCTTCAAGTGACCGAATGTTTCCCTCCTATCTTCCTCTTTACAATCGGCCAAGAAGAACCAAGGATACAAGCTTTGTTTTCATTACCTTTCTTTTTTTTTTCTTTTATTCTTTCTTTTATTTATTATAACTCCAATAACCCAATTTCTTATTATAATATCAAATTCAACAAATATATTGCCCATCATCAATCCATCTTGGCCGGCCACTATAAGGGAATTGGGCAATTTGACATGCAAGTCCACCCTTGTGTTGACATGCACTAATAAGCCCTTTAAAATTAGCCTATCATATTTCACCATGTCTCATGTTGATCCCTATTTAATAATTCCTCATGCAATTGGCAAAATTAGGGAATGAAACTTCCACATATGCATGTACACACACATAATAAACATAGAACATAGCAATTAATTATTTTTATAACTCGGTTTTGTGGTCCCGAAACCACTTCCCGACTAGGGTCAATTTTGGGCTGTCACAGGGCGTGTCTAATGCCATGTGAGGCACACGGCCTGTTCACAGGGGCATGTAACCTTTGAAAAGTTGAAAGTTTTTTTAAGTTTTAAAACTTTCATATATTATCAATTTGGTCCCGAATGTATGATTTAGACTTTGTATGCTTGTTTTAAATTCATATTGAGTATGAATGACTTATATTATTGAAATGAGATGGTATTGATATATGATTGTTTTAAACTGAGTTATAGGTTCAGTAATGCCTCTTAATCTATCTCGGCAACAGTTACGGATTAATAATGTTACATTTTATTGGTATCAGAGCTATGATTTAGTCGGTTCTAGGACTACCATAGCGTATGTGAGTCTAGCTATACTTGCCACATTTATGAATGGCTATAGTGTGATGAATCCTGACATTGAAATGTGCTTTTATATAGCAAATGGATCCCAAATGAGTGGAAACACAAAAATTTATATGCTTTTTCATACCCATTTTTACTTAAATTCGTGCAAATCCGGTTAAATTCTTATTGAAAAGTAATTAAATATTATAAAATAATTAAATTGTGTTAAAAATATGAACATGGTGAATTTTAGTTAATTTTATACTTAATTTTGATTAATTTTGACTATTTTTGACAGATTCGCGCAAAGGGCAAAAATTGGCTCGGCTGACAATGCTGAAAGCACAAAATCGAAAAGCAATTTGAAGTATTGAGGCACATTAATTTCTAGCCTAAAACGGTCCAGAAATGTGTATTAATTCATAGTTTAATTAATTTTAATTTATTCTCCATTTAATTTGGGTTAAATAAATTATTTTTAATTAATTATGAAGAAAGGGTCCAGTTGAACCGCACTGGTCGAACCAAATTGAGTGAACCAAACCAGCCACTAATTGGGCAGCCCAGAACCGTCCATATGCTGACCCAAATCAGCATTTTATCTGATTAAATATGCTTGCAAAAAGGCCCTTTAAAGACTTCCAAATCTCATTCAAACCCCACCTTTAATTGTGGCTTTGTAGATTTGCCCAGGCTATTTTTAGCAAAGTTGAAAGTCTCAACTTTTGCCAAGTAGATGGCCGGCCATAGGGGGTCTCTTTGGCTACTAGAATTTTATATTTTTAGCATCTACAATTAGCTATAAGAGCCACCATTGCTAATCATTCAAATCATCCCTCAATCCCATAACATTCTCTCATTCTCTCTTCTCCTCTCTCATTTTTCTCTCCATTTTTTTTCCATCCCATTTCCCTTTTTGTTCAAGTGCCAATTTCTTCTCTTGGGAAAGAGGATCTCATCAGCCATTTTGGAGCAGCAATTAGGTGTTCATAAGCTACCTTGATAGCTGAAAGCAACAAAGAACGAAGCATAGAGCAACTAGTCAAGCCACGGAGAAAAACTGGATTTGCTTCTTGCTCCCTATCTCTTTAATTTTTGTTGTTGTTTTGACGAACATGTTTATGAATATTTATGCTATTGAAATGGTTATTTTAATCAATTTAGCTTAAATTAAGTTTGTGTTGGGTTGATTATATTATGCCTGCTTTAATTGTTAAAATGATGTTTATGCTGTTATAGGCCTCGGTAAATTGCTTGGTTAAGTAAAATCATGCCTAAGTTATTTTTACAATATAATTGTTAAATAACTAATGAATTAATTATTAAATCGTATTGAAGTTATAATTAATAGACACAATGCTTAATCAGTGAATGTTTATTCTTCTAAGGTAGCTGAAGTTTAAATTAGCATTGTATTCAGCGATACATATGCCTTACATAACTTGCAAGATTTTTGTGATTAAACTGTTTCAAGGTAGAAATACCCTGTTACCTCACTTAATCTTTTATATGCTTGTGAAGATTAATTAACCACTTGGGTTGACATTGAAAAATGTTTAAGAGATTGATTAATTTAATAAGTATATATGAGCAGTAGTTAGCAAATTACCGAGTTGCCGTGAATTTATTCGTAGCAATATAACATAAGTTTAATAATTCTAAGTTAAAGAAATGTAATTAATCCAACACAAGTATGTTATCTTGATTAAATCTTATTTGAAATCGTGCATTAGAACTCCATTGTTTTATTTTAATTATTTACTTAGTTTTTAAATAGTTTTTGACCATCTTTTAAAACCAAATTATTTTTACCTAACCCAAGTGTTTTACAATTAACTTCATAAATAATTCTTTTTACAGTCCCTGTGGGTACGATAACTCGACATTTAATTGTCACTTTATTACTTGTTGCGATTGTGTACACTTGCACATTTTCTGTCGTTCCAATGAGCCGTAGCGAACGATGTTGAAAGCAATGCGCCTGCTCTAGCGCAAGGGACAGTGCCATCCTATTCTAGACCGGTTAGGAGTTGCCGTGATAGTGAGGCTAGACAAGCCTTCTATCAAATGATGAGCGATTGGTTTAACCAGTATATTAGAACCAATCCAGCTGTACTGTAACGCCCCAATTTTTGGGTTTTCTGTGTTTCTGTGATTTTTAAAGTTTGTGTGTGTTCTAGTTGGTTAAAATATATATTTTAGTAGGTTAGTGGACTTTTAGAAGGCCCAAACTTAAGTTAAATCTGTGGTAGTCTTCGAAATTTTAATTTTATGAACAGGTGATGCAATTGGCGTTTGGGCTTTTAAGAGTAAAGGGGTAAAAGATGACACAAAAAAGAGTGTGGTGCAGTGGCAAGGTGGCGCCACTTAGGGGACAAGGAAGTGACGCCATAGAGGAAGCAAGGGGTCCAAGGTTCAAGTCTTGGCTCTTGCAATATATTTTGGTTTTTCTTTTCAATAAATTTGGAAGCAAGTAGGTGCGCTTTAAAGTTTAATGTGTTGGATTTATGACACAAATGAGTTGATGGCCTAGTGGTGGTGGCGTGAGAGGGCATGTGAGAGGACTTTAGTTCGAATCCCTTGGCACGCAAAGGTTGATTATTTTGCTATATTGAGAAAGCAAGAGTTGGTGTTAGTTTTAAACTCTGGTGATGGAGGGATCCCACATCGGGAAGCTAACATAAGAGCAAATGGAGAGCTAGCTTTAAATAGAGCAAACTATGAGGAGAGTAGGCATACCCTTCTTGGTTGATCCCTTTCGCTTTGTGACGTGCTCGTTTGGGTTGGGCGTCAGCTAAAAGTGTTTGGAGCGCGGATTAACTGCAGTCTCCTAACAGGTGTGTATTTCTCATTACTCTAGCAGTAGGACGGCTATTTCGGGCCGTGATGGGCTGAAATGGGCCATGTGGTCCCAATGGGTCCGTAGTCCCAAGTGGATAAGTTGTAGAATTACTAAATACCCTTGTAGGGTAGGACTACTGATTTACCCCTGGAAGGTAAAATGACTATTTTGCCCTCATGCGTAAATGACTAACTTGTGTGATGATTGGGTTAGTTGACGTGGATTTATGTTAGTTATAGTTAATTCATAAGTCTAATGTGTTAATGATCGATTGTAGGATTATCGCATGGGAGATATCGTCATCAATCGTCATCAACCAGGTGTGTAAACGACACCCTCCCTTAAACTTAATCGGTAAAAGCCAAAATAACGAAACGTTGGTATTTTGTGAACTCGTGAGCGTGCGAGCGCTCGTGAGACAGTTGTTAATGAATATGGTGAATTTTGATGATTAGAGTGCAGAGTGTGCATTTTCGTGCACAATGGTATTTTTGGGCTTAATGGGCCGAAAACGAGCCAATGGGCTAATGGGCCCACTTTGGTAAAAAGACAAGGTAAGTACTTCTGATTACTTGGTAAACGTTAGAATGAGCATGAAACCTTAGTAATAGGTAATAAATTACTGAAATACCCTTATGCATGCAAAATTACGATTTTACCCCTAGGGTTATTTTATTTCTGAAAAGTATGATGTTTTGCTTCTGTATACGTATGCCATGAAATATTATTTCTGTTGCATGGGACATGGGTTTATATTGATGGAGGAAGCGTTCTGGCAGCCTCGCTGCAATCTAGTGGCCTCGCCACATATATCTGTTCTGGTGACTTCATCACAATATCTGGCAGCTTCGCTGCAATCTGGTGGCTTCGCCACACACATATATATCTGTTTTGGTGGCCTAGCCACAATATCTGTATCTGGTGACTTCGTCACAATATCTGGCAGCCTCGCTGCAATTTTTGTGGTGTGTAGCAGTTGGGTGGGTTGAGTAGTCTCCCCACTTGGTGTACGGCTGGTACGGGGGTGTTATGGATGGCTTTGTGTTGGGATTTCTGCATTCATGATATATTTGTCCTGTATCTACTATAGGCCTATGGGTTTCATTCTGATTTCTATACTGGGCCAAGGCCCAAATAAGTCTGACTCTGAGGTTTGATCTATTTTGGGCTATGGTTGGGTTATGTTACACACTGAGTTTACCGAACTCACCCTTTATTTTCATCTTTGCAGGAAATCCCCAACCATAGTGGGCTTGGAGCTGTGAGGGATTCAGAGTGGCCACATCATCTGTAAAGTTGGTTTTTCTAAATTAGTTTATTTTTATTATTTTTATTCTGATTTAATTTTGGGTTTTAAGTTGTAATAAGGCAGCTATTTAAATTTCTTTTTTCCGCTATGGTTTTATTTTCTGATTATATTTATACCATGATGAAACTGCTAGTGTTAGGTTGCGCGGGTTTTCAAAATTAATGAACGTTTTCAAGACTCAACAAGCACACCAAATGGATAGCCTAAAGATTGATAAACTAGATTTTCATTCAACCGCTATTTTTACAAAGACCACCCAATCACTTAAACCAGCGAATGCATACTAAGTCATAAGTCCATGTGACACGTCAGATCTGGCCATAACATCTGGGCCGGGTTTGGGGTGTTACATTTAATGGTATCAGAGCTAAGTTGCAACAACTCGACTGTGGAATGGGTCTAAAAAAGAGAGTTTGTAAAGAAATACTGAATAAAGGTTTTCGAAAATTATTTTTTTTAGAACTTGATTATAAATTGTTTTCGAGAATGTTTCCAATATTTTCTCTTTACAAATAGATGATTTTAAAGATTAAAATCGGTTTTCTAAAATTAGTTTTTTTAGAAGGTGGCGCACCGAATCTCCGGCCCAAGTCTGTAAGTTTTCTGAGTCTTTCTGATTGTTTCTGAAATATCCGTTATATACTTGTACAAAACCTTATCATGGTACTTTAGTTAGGGTAACACTGGAACTATAGAAACTCTGATAAGAAGACTGAGACTGCAGCTAAGCTACCGCAAAAGAAAATAAACTTAAACTCTGAATTACTGTTATTCATAAGACATCTGTAATAAACACTGAAATATTAAACTGATTCATAAAATTCTTAATCAGATAATACGAAATGAGTACACGAGTAGCTCGTGGAAGAGGCCGTGGACGTGGCCGAAGTAATGCTCAGGCTGAATCTTCATCTTCAGGACATGTACCGGCAGCAGATGCACCGGTACCACCGGCAACAGAGATAGAGTCTCATGATCGAGGTGCCGGGGATGATGCTCTATCCCAGGCAATGCTTAGAGTTTTGGAAAGGGTTGCTGGGGCAAGTACGGAAAATGAAATTCGGGGGTCTATTTTTGAGCAGCTCCGGGCCAATGGAGCAGAGATATTTAGGGGCGTATCTGGTGTAGCTCCGAATGTGGTTGAGTATTGGTTAGAAGCCACAGAGCGGATTATGGTTATCTGGACTGCTCTGTGGAGCAGAAGCTGAAGGGAGCCATATCGTTACTCAGGGATGAGGCTTATTAGTGGTGGCTCACGGTGAGAGATGGAACTCCTGCTGACAGTGTGACTTGGGAGATGTTTAAGACAGCCTTCAAAGGAAAGTATGTTGGGGCTAGTTACGTGGACGCTCACCGGAAAGAATTTCTGAACCTGGTCCAAGGGAGTAAGTCAGTGGCTGAGTATAAGTCTGAGTTTTTGAGACTGAGCTGGTATGCTTCTGGGATTGTCGCTACAGAGTATGAGCATAGCGTACGCTTCGAGGATGGTCTGAGAGATGAACTTAGGGTGCTGATTGCTTCGCAGAGGGAGCGTAACTTCACTGCTTTAGTGGAGAAAGCTAAGATAGCTCAGGAAGTGAAGCATACAGAAAGACAGAATCGTGAGAAAGATCGGAACCATTTTAGGAGAGATTCAGGACTTTCAGGTGGCATGAACAGGAATGTTAAGAGTGTAAGGGTAATGGAGCTAGTTCGAGTAGTACCGATGAATGCTGTTAGACCGTAGGGTTGTAGGAATTGTGGAAAGATGCATATGGGTGAGTGTCGAAAACGTTCTGGTGCTTGTTTTCGATGCGAATCTATGGAACATAAGGTTAAGGATTGTCCTAGGAACCAGATCAGGTTCAAGTTTTAGAGCAGAGGGTCGCTCAACCAGTGAGGGGTGGACCACAGTTTCTGAAAGGACGTGGGCAAGGCAGAGGGGGTAATGGAAATGGTCGAGGAAGAGGAGCGTTTGGCTGGGATGCTGGATTTGCTGAGGCTCATCAGCCGACGTTGGTGTATGCAGCTCGTCGCCGAGAGGAGGGTGATGCACTTGACGTCATAATTGGGACGTTTCTAATTTCCAGTATGCCATACACTGCGTTGATAGATGTTGGATCTACCCATTCATATGTTGCATGTGCTATATATGGGTTGCTGGGTGTACGCTATGAGGAGATCGTGAGTGGGGTATCTGTACTAAGTCCTTTGAGTCACTCAGTTAGGGTAGATAAACTGTATAGAGATGTGCCTATAGAAACTCAAGAAAAAGTTTTCTCTAGAGATCTGATGGAGCTACCTTTCGGAGAATTCGATCTCATTTTGGGAATGGATTGGCTTGTTAAGCATAGGGCTACTCTGGATTGTGCTGCTAAGCGAATAATGTTAAAGACCACAAAGGATGAAGAGGTTTTGGTGATAGGCGAGCGTAGGGATTATCTGTCTAATGTGGTGTTGGCATTGAGAGCCGAGAAGTGGATTAGAAAGGGATGTGAGGCTTATTTGGCATTTGTAAGCCAATCAGAAACTGAGGATCTGATAGTGGATAAAGTTAGAACTGTCAAGGATTTTCAAGATGCTTTTCCAGAGGAGCTTTTGGGTTTTCCCCCGAACCGAGAGGTTGAGTTTGGAATCAACTTGTTGCCTGGAATGGCACCGGTGTCCATTGCACCTTATAGGATGGCACAGAAGGAGTTGGTAGAGCTGAAAGCCCAAATTCAAGAGTTATTGGATAGAGGCTTCATTAGACCAAGTGTGTCTCCGTGGGGAGCACCAGTGTTGTTCGTAAAGAAGAAAGATGGGTCAATGCGGATGTGCATCGATTATCGACAGTTGAACAAATTGATGATTAAGAACGAATACCCACTGCCGAGAATCGATGATTTATTCGACCAACTTAGAGGAGCTTCAGTATTTTCCAAGATTGACCTTCGATCTAGGTATCATCAGTTGAGGGTTAAGGAGGTGGATATTCACAAGACGGCATTCAGAACTCAGTATGGTCACTATGAGTTCTTGGTTATGCCATTTGGGTTGACGAACGCACCTGCAGCATGTATGGATCTGATGAATCGAGTGTTCCAGCCATACTTGGATCGATTCGTGGTCGTCTTTATCGATGATATTCTAGTTTGTTCTAAAACTGAGGAGAAGCATGATGAGCATCTTCGTATTGTGCTGCAAGTGCTGAGGGAGAAGGAGCTTTATGCAAAATTCAGTAAGTGTGAGTTCTGGTTGAGAGAGGTAACTTTCTTGGGGCATGTTGTCTCTGCTGAAGGGATCAAGGTGGACCCTCAAAAGATTGAAGCGATTCTGGGATAGAAGCCTTCGAGGTCAGTGTCAGAAATTCAAAGTTTTCTGGGTTTAGCTGGGTACTATAGAAGGTTTGTGGAAGGATTTTCTATGATGGCAGCGCCTTTGACAAAGCTTATAAGGAAGGGAGTATCGTTTGTTTGGACTGAGAAATAACAGGAATCTTTTGAGAAGCTAAAGAAAGTTCTGACTGAGGCACCTTTACTGATTCAGCTGGAGTCTAGAAAAGATTTTACCGTATGTAGTGATGCATCACATGTAGGGTTGGGCTGTGTGATGATGCAAGAGGGTAAAGTTGTTGCTTATGCATCGTGACAGCTTAAACCACATGAAGTTAACTATCCTACTCATGATCTGGAGTTGGCAGCGGTAGTCTTTGCACTTAAGATTTGGAGACATTACCTGTACGGAGAAAGGTGTATTATATACACAAATCATAAGAGTCTTAAGTACTTGCTGACTCAGAAGGAGCTAAACCTTAGGCAACGGAGATGGATAGAGTTGCTTAAGGATTATGACTGCGCGATTGAGTATCACCCAGGCAAAGCTAATGTGGTGGCTGATGCCCTAACTCGTAGAATTGTATCTAATCTGAGAGCCATGTTTGCTCGTTTGAGTCTGTATGACGACGGTAGTCTGTTAGCAGAACTGCAAGTTAGGCCGACCTAGGTGGATGAGATTAAGGAAAAATAGTCGAGGGATGAGTCCCTGGTTTCTTGATTTCGGCAGGTTTAGAATGGGGATACTTCTGAGTTCGGACTGAACAGTGAGGGAGTTCTGTGTTACCGAGGTAGAGTTTGTATTCTGAAGGACTCTGAGTTAAGGCAAGCAATTCTGAAAGAAGCTCATGGAGGTTTGTGTGCTATGCATCCTAGAGGGAGTAAAATGTATCGTGACTTAAAGGAGTTGTCTTGGTGGCTTAGATTGAAGCGAGAGGTAATGAAAGTTGTGGGAAAATGTCTGACTTGTCAGCAAGTGAAAGCTGAACATCAATTACCTTCCGGACTTGTGTAGCCAGTGAAAGTACCACTTTGGAAGTGGGAGATCAATTACCTTCCGGACTTTTGCAGCCAGTGAAAGTACCACTTTGGAAGTGGGAGAGGGTAACTATGGATTTTGTGAGTGGGTTACCCTTGTCACCGTCGAAGAAGGACTCGATTTGGGTAATTGTGGATAGGTTGACCAAATCTGCTCATTTCATACCTGTCCGCACTGATTATTCACTTCAGAAGTTAGCCAAATTGTATGTGGCGGAAATAGTGCGACTTCACGGAGTGCCAGTGTTGATTATTTTTTATCGAGATCCTAGATTCACATCTCGATTTTGGAAAAACTTGCATGAGGCGTTGGGTACGCGGTTGAACTTTAGTACGGCCTTTCATCCTCAGACTGATGGTCAGTCAGAAAGGGTTATTCAAATTCTGAAAGACATGTTGAGGGGATGCGTTATCGACTTTCGAGGCAATTGGGAGGATTACTTACCGCTGGCAGAGTTTGCATACAACAACAGTTATCAGGCAAGTATTCGAATGGCTCCTTATGAGGCACTGTATGGGAGAAGATGTCGTACACCTAGTTGTTGGACCGAGTTGGGTGAACGACAGGTTCTTGGACCTGAGTTGGTGGCAGATACTGAAGATAAGGTCAAGTTGATTAGAGACCGGTTGAAGGAAGCATCTGATAGATAGAATTCATATGCAGATTTGAAGCGCAAGGAAATTGAGTACTCTGTGGGTGATATGGTCTTCTTGAAGGTTTCGCCTTGGAAGAAAATATTACGGTTTGGGAGGAAAGGCAAGCTAAGTCCGCGGTTCATTAGGCCTTATCGGATTCTTAAGCGAGTGGGTCCAGTGGCTTATCAGTTGGAGCTACCTCTAGAGTTGAATAGGATTCCATTTTAAGGCGATATCGTTCTGACCCTACTCATGTTGTGCCGGTTGCAGAGATCGAGGTCCAAACAGACTTGACTTTTGAGGAAGAGCCTGTGCAGATTTTGGATCGAGATGTTAAGATTTTAAGGAGGAAATCAGTTCTGCTAGTAAAGGTGTTGTGGCGTAATCATGGCAGAGAGGAAGCTACTTGAGAGCCAGAAGTGGCGATGCGTTGACAATATCCTCATCTATTTGATTCAGGTAAAATTTTGAGGATGAAATTTCTTTAAGGAGGGTAGAGTTGTAACGCCCCAATTTTTGGGTTTTCTGTGTTTCTGTATTTTTAAAATTTGTGTGTGTTCTGGTTGGTTAAAATATATATTTTAGTAGGTTAGTGGGCCTTTGGAAGGCCCAAACTTAAGTTAAATCTGTGGCAATCTTCGGAATTTTAATTTTATGAACAGGTGATGCAATTGGCGTTTGGGCTTTTAAGAGTAAAGGGGTAAAGGATGACACAAAAAGGAGTCTGATGTAGTGGCAAGGTGGAGCCACTTAGGGGTCAAGGAAGTGACGCCTTAGAGGAAGCAAGGGGACCAAGGTTCAAGTCTTGGCTCTTGCAATATATTTTGGTTTTTCTTTTCAATAAATCTGGAAGCAAATAGGTGCGATTTAAATTTTAATGTGTTGGATTTATGACACAAATGAGTTGATGGCCTAGTGGTGGTGGCGTGAGTTGGCATGTGAGAGGACTTTGGTTCGAATCCCTTGGCATGCAAAGGTTGATTATTTTTCTATGTTGGCACGGCAAGAATTGGTGTTGGTTTTAAACTCTAGTGATGGAGGGATCCCACATCAGGAAGCTAACATAAGAGTAGATGGGGAGCTGGCTTTAAATAGAGCAAACCATGAGGAGAGTAGGCATACCCTTCTTGGCTGATCCCTTTCGCTTTGTGACGTGCTCGTTTGGGTTGGACGTCTGCTAAGAGTGTTTGGAGTGCGGATTAACTGCAGTCTCCTAACAGGTGTGTATTTATCATTACTCTAGCAGTAGGACGACTATTTCGGGCCGCGATGGGCTGAAATGGGCCATGTGGTCCCAATGGGTCCATAGGCCCAAGTGGATAAGTTGTAGAATTACTAAATACCCCTGTAGGGTAGGACTACCGATTTACCCCTGGAGGGTAAAATGACTATTTTGCCCCTCGTGCGTAAATGACTAACTTGTGAGATGATTGGGTTAGTTGACGTGGATTTATGTTAGTTATCGTTAATTCGTAAGTCTAATATGTTAGTGATCGATTGTAGGATTATCGCGTGGGAGATATCGTCATAAATCGTCATCAACCAGGTGTGTAAACGACACCCTCCCTTAGACTGAATCGGTAAAAGCCGAAATACCAAGACGTTGGTATTTTGTGAACTCGCGAGCGTGCGATCGCTCGTGAGATAGTTGTTAATGAATATGGTGCATTTGGATGATTAGAGTGCAGAGTGTACATTTTCGTGCACAACGGTATTTTTGGGCTTAATGGGCCGAAAACGGGCCAATAGGCTAACGGGCCCACTTTGGTAAAAAGACGAGGTAAGTACTTCTGATTACTTGGTAAACATTAGAATGAGCATGAAACCTTAGCAATAGGTAATAAATTACTAAAATACCCTTATACATGCAAAATTACGATTTTACCCCTAGGGTTATTTTTTTCTGAAAAGCATGATGTTTTGCTTCTGTATACGTATGCCATGACATATTATTTCTGTTGCATGGGACATTGGTTTATATTGATGGAGGAAGCGTTCTGACAGCCTCGCTGTAATCTAGTGGCCTCGCCACTTATATCTGTTCTGGTGACTTTGTCACAATATCTGGTAGCCTCGTTGCAATCTGCTCGCTTCGCCACATATATATATCTGTTCTGGTGGCCTAGCCACAATATCTGTATCTGGTGACTTCGTCACAATATCTGGCAGCCTCGCTGCAATTTCTGTGGTGTTTAGCGATTGGGTGGGTTGAGTAGTCTCCCCACTTTGTGTAAGGCTGGTACGGGGGTGTTATGGATGGCTCTGTGTTGGGATTTCTGCATTCAGGATATATTTTTCTGTATCCACTATGGGCCTATGGGTTTCATTCTAATTTTTGTACTGGGCCAAGGCCCAGATAAGTCTGACTCTGAGGTTTGATCTGTTTTAGGCTATGGTTGGGTTATGTTACACACTGAGTTTACCGAACTCACCCTTTATTTTCATCTCTGCAGGAAATCCCCAACCAGAGTGGGCTTGGAGCTATGAGGGATTCGGAGTGGCCACATCATCTGCAAAGTTGGTTTTTCTAAATTAGTTTATTTTTATTATTTTTATTCTGATTTAATTTTGGGTTTTAAGTTGCAATAAGGCCGCTATTTAAATTTCTTTTTTCCCTATGGTTTTATTTTCTGATTATATTTATACTATGATGAAACTGCTAGTGTTAGGCTGCGCGGGTTTTCAAAATTAATGAACGTTTTCAAGACTCAACAAGTACAACAAATGGATAGCCTAAAGATTGATAAACCGGCTTTTCATTCAACCGCTGTTTTTACAAAGACCACCCAATCACTTAAACCAGCGAATGCATACTAAGTCGTAAGTCCATGTGACACGTCAGATCTGGCCATAACGTATGGGCCGAGTTTGGGGTGTTACATGTACAACAACATCCACCTCCGGGTAATCCTCCACAAGCTCTTGCTATACCATCAGTGAACCCGATTCAGTTAAGTAGGCCTCCGGTAGATAAGATTAGAAAGTATGGGCCGAAGAGTTCTAAGCTACAACAAATGATGATGCTGAAATGGCCGAGTTCTGGTTAGAGAACACAATACGAGTATTTGATGAATTGTCATTGAATCTCGAGGAATGCATAAAATGTGCTGTTTCACTCTTGAGAGATATAGCATATCACCGGTGAAAAACTTTAATATCAGTAGTTCCGAGTGAGAGAGTTACCTGGGATTTCTTTCAAGCTAAATTCCAAAAGAAATACATTAGTTAGAGATTTATTGACCAGAAATGTAAAGAGTTTCTCGAGCTTAAACAATGCCGTATGTCTGTTATAGAATACGAGCAGGAATTTGTAAGATTGAGTCAGTATGCTTGTGAATGTGTATCTATTAAGGCAATAATGTGCAAAAGATTTGAGAATGGTTTGAACAAAGATATCCATTTATTAATCAGGATTCTTGAAATTAAATAATTCATTGTGCTTGTTAAACGAGCATGTAAAGCTAAAGATCTCAGGAAAGAGAAAAGAAGAGCCGATTCTAAAGCTAGAGAAATACTAAAGAGATTGATAAACCATAATATAGACATATTTTTACCTCATGCTTGGCATATTTATGGATGATTTTTCCTTGGCTTCATTGAATTTAATGCTCCTAATCCTTTAATTTCATGTTTTATACTCAGGAAAGCTTAGGATAGCAAAAAGAACGAGAATCGGGCCAAAAATAGACAAATTGGGCCTAAAATAGTGTTTCACATGGCCTAGGTACTTCCACATAGGTGATCCACACACCTGTGTGTGACACACGGGTAGACCACATGCCCATGTGTCATGGCTGTGTCGACATTAATCCAAGTCAGAATTGCACACGACCTGAGCACCTTCACAAGGGCTTGGCACACGGTCGTGTCCTTGTCGAGCTCAAGTCTAGTTCTACTTGGAAAAGGCTAATTTTGGGCTATTTTGGGCATTTGAAAGTCCATATAAACACCCTAGAAGAGGATTAGAGGGGGCACAGAGAGAGGAAAGTAGAAAATACTCAAAGACAGCCATCATAATCACCTCAGAGGCAGGATCTACATCAAAACTGAAGATTTCCATCAAATTTCCTAGAAGTTCTTTGGGTTTCTTTATGTTTTGTTGTTTTCCAAACTTTGAGATGTTTTCCATTATTATTATGAACTAAACTCCCTAAATACCTAAGGGAGATAAAACCTAATGGGTTTTCCATTATTATTATTATCATCTCTGCAGGAAATCCCCAACCATAGTGGGCTTGGAGCTGTGAGGGATTCGGAGTGGCCACATCATCTGCAAAGTTGGTTTTTCTAAATTAGTTTACTTTTATTATTTTTATTCTGATTTAATTTTGGGTTTTAAGTTGTAATAAAGCCGCTATTTAAATTTCTTTTTTCCGCTATGGTTTTATTTTCTGATTATATTTATACTATGATGAAACTGCTAGTGTTAGGCTGTGCGGGTTTTCAAAATTAATGAACATTTTCAAGACTCAACAAGCACAACAAATGGATAGCCTAAAGATTGATAAACCGGCTTTTCATTCAACCGCTGCTTTTACAAAGACCACCCAAATCACTTAAACCAGCGAATGCATACTAATTCGTAAGTCCATGTGACACGTCAAATCTAGCCATAACGTATGGGCCGGGTTTGGGGTGTTACATGTACAACAACCTCCACCCCCGGTTAATCCTCCACAAGCTCTTGCTATACCATCAGTGAACCCGATTCAGTTAAGTAAGCCTCCGGTAGATAAGATTAGAAAGTATGGGCCGAAGAGTTCTAAGCTACAACAAATGATGATGCTGAAATGGCCGAGTTCTGGTTAGAGAACACAATACTAGTATTTGATGAATTGTCATTGAATCTTGAGGAATGCATAAAATGTGCTGTTTCACTCTTGAGAGATATAGCGTATCACCGGTGAAAAACTTTAATATCAGTAGTTCTGAGTGAGAGAGTTACCTAGGATTTCTTTCAAGCTAAATTCCAAAAGAAATACATTAGTCAGAGATTTATTGACCAGAAACGTAAAGAGTTTCTCGAGCTTAAACAAGGTCGTATGTCTGTTATAGAATACGAGCAGGAATTTGTAAGATTGAGTCACTATGCTTGTGAATGTGTATCTATGGAGGCAATAATGTGCAAAATATTTGAGGATGGTTTGAACAAAGATATCCGTTTGTTAGTCAGGATTCTTGAGATTAAATAATTCATTGTGCTTGTTGAACGAGCATATAAAGCTGAAGATCTCAGGAAAGAGAAAAGAAAAGCCGATTCTAAAGCCAGAGAAATACTAAAGAGATTGATAAACCATAATATAGACATATTTTTACCTCATGCTTGGCATATTTATGGATGATTTTTCCTTGGCTTCATTGAATTTAATGCTCCTAATCCTTTAATTTCATATTTTATACTCAAGAAAGCTTAGGATAGCAAAAAGAGAGAGAAGCGGGCCAAAAACAGACAAATTGGGCCTAAAATAGTGTTTCACATGGCCTAGGTACTTCCACACAGGTGATCCATACACCCGTGTGTGACACACGGGTAGACCACACGCCCATGTGTCATGGCTGTGTCGACATTAATCCAAGTCAGAATTGCACATGACCTGAGCACGTTCACAAGGGCGTGGCACACGGTCGTGTCCTTGTCGAGCCCAAGTCTAGTTCTACTTGGAAAAGGCTAATTTTGGGCTATTTTGGGCATTTGAAAGTCCATATAAACACCCTAGAAGAGGATTAGAGGGGGCACGGAGAGTGGAAAGTAGAAAATACTCAAAGACAGCCATCATAATCACCTCAGAGGCAGGATCTACATCAAAACTGAAGATTTCCATCAAATTTCCTAGAAGTTCTTTGGGTTTCTTTATGTTTTGTTGTTTTCCAAACTTTGAGATGTTTTCCATTATTATTATGAGCTAAACTCCCTAAATACCTAAGGGAGATAAAACCTAAGACGGATCTTATTATTATTTGAGTTATATAATAAATACTTGTTCTTGTTCTTAATTGTGAATTTAACCCTTGCTTTAATATTTCAGGATATTAATTCAGATTTTTGATGTGCTTATTCAGTGGAGCAAAAATCCGTGTTTAAGAGTAGATCATTCATAATTAAGCGGAGTTGCATGCAATCCTAGAGATAGGACGACGTAAATCTGCCGGATTGGAGTCAAATCTAATAAGGGAATCCATAGATCGAGTTAATGCGATAATAGGGGTTTTAATTAGAAAGAGATTTCAATTAATCAACCTAGAGTTAGTTGTTTTTAATCTCGAGAGAGATATTAACATAAATAAGGGATTTCTATGGATTAAGTCAAGTGAATAAATTGTCTAACTCAAAGGTAATAAGTGAGGTCTAGGTGGATTCTTCCTTGGGTATTGTCTTCTCTATCGATTTTTTAAAAAGTATCTTTCAACTTTAATCTCTGTCGTAATCTTAGTTAATTTGATAATTAGTTTTAAATAAAACATTCTCTTGATTTTTAGGCTAGATAATAAAAAGATAGTAATTACTAGTACTTTTAGTCCTCATGGATATGATATTTCTGGTCTCACCATAACTATACTACTGTTCAATAGGTGCGCTTGCCTTAAGTCAAATTTTTAGTTAGTTTCACGACCATCAAGTTTTTGGCACCGTTTCTGGGGACTAAAATATTAGGAATGCTTAATTTTTATTACTTTAGCCATTTTTATTTTTATTGCAATTTAATTCTATTTTTAATTTTCCTTAAATTACTAAATTTTCTTTTATTTACTTCTGGCAGTTTTTTATAGTTTATGACTAGAAGAAACCCGTCAGGACTTCTACTTTTCGACAGTGAGATTGAAAACACAGCTCATAGAAACCAAAGAGAAATAAGGCGAAGTCTACAATACATAGAGGAAGGGCAAGAGGACGAGATTCATACCACAATTGAGGAGATGACTAAAAATCAAAATAATCTACTACCTCCTACGGTTGCTGCAAATCCAGTAGATCAGAATCCTGCTACTCGTACTATGTATGATTATGCTAAACCTACTTTAACGGGAACTGAATCGAGTATAGTTAGGCCTGCTGTTACCGAAAATAATTTTGAACTGAAACCTAACACTATTCAAATGATACAACAGTTTGTTCAGCTTGATGGTTTGCAGGACGAGGATCTAAACACTCATTTAGCAAATTTTATAGAATTCTGCAACACCTTAAAAATCAATGGCATTTCTGACGATGCTATTCGCCTTCGGTTGTTTCCATTCTCATTGATGAACAAAGCTAAACAGTGATTAAACTCGTTACCACGAGGGTCAATCACTACTTGGGAACAAATGACCAAAAAATTTTTGCTTAAATATTTCCCGCTAGCTAAAACAGCTAAACTAAGAAATGATATCTCTTCTTTTGTGCAGATGGATTTAGAAACTCTTTATGACGGATGGGAGAGATACAAGGACCTATTAAGAAGGCTCCCTTACCATGGGTTACCTCTATGGTTGCAGTTTCGGACTTTTTACAACGGTGTAAACCCCTTAACAAGTCAACTGATCGATGCAGCGGCCGGTGGAACTTTAAACAATAAAACACCTGAAGAGGCTTACAAATTTATTGAAGAGATGTCATAGAATAACTATCAGTGGAAAGTTATGAGAACAAAGCCGACAAAAGTAGCTGGTGTTTTCAACCTTGACGCGGTCACTATGCTATCTAACCAGGTAGAACTTTTAAATAAAAAGATTGATGGTTTGTATGGTTCTACTCAGGTACATCCAGTGATGAGGTGTGATTCAAATGGAGGAGGAATACACGACACAGATTATCCATCCTTCAACCCTAGCACCGAGGAGGAACAAGTCCATTATATGGGTAATAACTCTAGACCTCAAAATAACCCGTATAGTAACACTTATAATGCAGGTTGGAGGAACCATCCCAATTTCTCGTGGGGTGGTCAAAGAAATCAAAGGCCACAACATCCTCCAGATTTTCAACAACCACCTTACCAACAAGAGAAGAAACCGTACCTTGGAGAGATGCTCACAAAATTCAACTCGGTGTCAGAAACTCATTTTCAGAATACTGAAACAGCGCTTAAGAATCAACAAGCATCGATTCAAGGGATCAAAGCTCAAATAGGACAGCTTGCTAAGTTGATTTCTGAACGACCACAAGGTGGCCTACCAAGTAACACTGAAACTAACCTAAGGGAACAACTTCATTCAACTACTATTCAAGATGAAGAAGGGTTAGTTGAACCTGAACCAGAACCAAAGCAAGGACTTGTCTTAAGTAACTGTAAGGATGAATAAACCACAGTAAGCAGAAACTGGTAAGCAAAGAGTATAAACCTCATGTGCTATACCTCAATGCGACAAGGAAAGACCACACAAACGAACAATTCGGTAAATTCCTTAAATTGTTAAAAAAATTACATATTAACTTACCGTTTATTGAAGCTTTTTCGCAGATGCCAAACGCAGTGAAATTTTTAAAGGAGCTCGTGGCTAATAAACGAAAGTTAGATGATGCGTTGCACTTGGAATTGAACGCAGTTTGCTCAGCCATTCTACATAATAAGCTACCCAACAAGTTGAAGGATCCAGGGAGTTTTATGATTCCTTACTTAATTGGTAGTTTAACTATGAATAATGTGTTAGCTGATCTAGGGGCAAGTATTAATGTCATGCCCTATAAAATTTTTAAACAACTAGGCCTTGGGAAACCCAAACAAACTAGGATGAGCATTCAATTGGTTGATAAAATAATTAGATTTCCTAGGGGTATTATTGAATATGTGCTTGTCAAAATTGATAAATTTATATTCCCAGTTGACTTTGTTGTTTTAGACATGGATGAGGATAGTGACATGCCTCTAATTTTAGGAAGGCCCTTTTTAGCAACTGCTAAAACTATAATTGATGTTAGTATAAGAGAACTAATACTTCGTGTAGGAGATGACATGATTACTCTCCAAGCTCGTGATTCGATTAAATTATCTAGTAAGCAATATGGCTATACAAGTTCTATTGATATAAATAACATTATGGCTCAAACTTTTTTTCAGGAAACCCCTAGGAAGAACATGATGGAGACACATTCTAGTCCATGTGACAAAAACAGAACGAGTCATGAGAAACGAAGACTACAAATCGATGAACTAGATGAATGGCGAACACATGTTAAGGAGGAACCAAAAGCACACAATGAATCAAATTGACACCATGACAAGCGTAGGGATGAAACAAAGCAATTTAAGGTTGGGAATAAAGTATTGTTAGATGAAAAGGACCCCTGAATTGTCACTTTAGAGCTTAATACAAATGGAGTGACTCCTTTCACGGTACTGAATGTTTTCCCATACGATATAGTCGAGGTAAATCATTCCCATACGGTATATTCGAGGTAAATCATTCTCAATTTTGCACTTTTAACGTAAATATTACTCGACTTAGACGTTATGTGAATAATAAAATTGATAGTGAGAAATAGGAGTTTTGACTCTGTGATCTGCCGTGACCATACAAATGAGAGGCAAGTCGAAATTAGACTCTAAACAAGCGCTTCTCGGGAGGCAACTCGAGCACTAACACCACTAACTAGTTTATTTTGGCTATTTTTCATGTTTTTATGCAGGAACAGTGACCCACACAGCCTGGACACATAGGTGTGTCCTTGGCCGTGTGAAAACAGGGCTAAAAACCCCCAAGTATCGAGCCATACAGTCATAAATTTGATCCACACAGCCGTACGACACGACCGTGTGAAGTGCACGGCCTGGACACATGGGCGTGTTCTAGGTCGTGTGAAAACTAGACTCAAAATTTTTAATTTTCAAACAAGTCAAAGAGTTACACGGGTAAGGCACACGGCCATGTGTTTGGACACACGGGCATGTGAGATATCATACGGGTGTGGGAAAAGCAAACAACGAAGAACACGGCCGTGTGACACGGCCATGTGAACCACACGGCCTAATCACAAGGGCGTGTCCCTGGGCCGTGTGATGATTAGGTATTCAATTTTTACGACAAACACGGGCTAAACTCGATCCACACGAGCGTGTGACACGGTCGTGTGGCCCAACATGGGCCTCACACGACCGTGTCTACTTTTTAACCCCCAAACCCTAACCTTACCTCACTTTTTTCTTCTTTCCCAAACTCTGCCAACCCTAGCCGCCAACTAGCCCCAGCCTCGACTGACACCGACTAGTCCTAGCCCCGACTGACAACCTTCCTCTCCTCCCCTTCTCTCTTCACCTGTTGGAACCCAAGATCCACCCCTACGCCTCCACCACCACCCTGTGACGCTGACGCATCTGATGATGAGGACCTCTGAGTCCATTTATTTTATTTATTTTTATTTTTCTTTTATTTAATTTTCTTAAGACTTATGTTTTATATTTTTAACTATGTTTATCTTTATGGTTATTATCAAGTAATCCCTTAATTCTCTTCCACAGTGAAGTTTATTTTCTTATTAGTAACTCAGAATCATGCCTTTTATTTGGCTTTCTCCACAATTCTTGCTTGTGCTCTTCCAAGGATTATATCCAAATTCAGGGCAGTTTCGCTTCTCACCCTCTCTTCTAATATTATGCTTATGTTGCTATTATCTACCTTTGTACATTGAGGACAATGTACATCTTAAGTCTGGGGAGGTTATTTTTGTGATTATCAGAAAATCCCTGAATTTTTATCTTATTCTCAAATAATTTTCTCATATCATTATTAGAGTGAATTCAAATTGATTTATGATTTTGATTAATATGTTTTGAATTAAATCATAGGTAACTGTGCATTGATTGTTTAAACTTTAAGACATTAGAGGATCAAGCATGATAAGTTGACTTTTGAGAAGTAAAATTGCTAGGTTGTTTCCCTGAATTGAGGTATTATCTTGAAGTTTTGAATTCACAGGATTGACATCAAATACCCATAATTTTCGTGAGATCTTGAGCCTTTTAGAGCATATATCTTTCTTTCTCACTAATTTTATTGGTTATGAGTGTGTCAACATTGATTTGTTATTCTAGAACTTGCTCGATTATACATGTCAAGACCACACCTTTGATTTGATATATGAAAAGGATAAAGGCACTTAGGTTTTAACCCATTTACCCCATAAAAAGCCTACCCACATAATTGACCCCTAGTGAACCCCTTTGGGCCTTAACTATTATTTCTTGATTTTTCCCTTAATATTAACCCACAACCTAACCCTTTTTAATTCATTAAGGATTTCTCCCTTTTTATTGACTCCCTTTTTTATCGAGATTTAATTTGATTAGTTACTTAATTATGTTCGTTCATTCCAGTTGCTGAATTATTTTTCACTATATGCTTTCCATTATTGTTCTTATTCTTAAAAAAAACCGTATATTCATTCAAATTACAATTACTCTAAAGAGCTTGGATAAGTTATCATATTGAGAGAAAAGCTCTCTTCATTAGTTTTGGTTAGTGTTAATTCCGGCACTCATTTGTAATTCAGTGATTAGCTTTGTTTTTTTGAGTTTGGTAATCTATTAAATTAATCTTGACTCTAACCCTCTTTTGTAGCCTTTTTCCACACCTTTAACCCAAGCCCCATTACAACCCTATTAAAGACCTTTTGATTTGTGCATTATTTCATTATAGTGGTGGAGATTTGATTTTCATGCAAGCCTATGGTAATAACTTTTCATGTTTGACTATTGAGTGCTTAATTATTGAACCTTAAACACTTTGAGTGATTTGAGTGAATCATTAGTGAGGATGTCAACCTTGTCAATTTGGAATTAAAGGTGATTACTTAGATAAAGGGGGATACCTATGATTTTATGATTGGAATGTTCAATTTGGATTGTTTGAAACTTTAATGTTCTTATAGTTAAGCTCTTAACATATGATTACTTTTGGATTATTTCGAACATTATTAATGAAAATAGTAAGTTAAGAAGGATTTATTTTATTTTTGAGTTGAGAATTTTGCTTGAGGACAAACAAATTCTTAAGTGTGGGGATATTTGATAAACCATAATATATACAAATTTTTACCCCATGCTTGGCATATTTATGGATGATTTTTCCTTGGTTTCATTGAATTTAATGCTCCTAATCGTGTAATTTCATGTTTTATACTGAAGAAAGCTTAGGATAGCAAAAAGAGTGAGAAACAGGCCAAAAATAGACAAATTTGGCCTAAAACAGTGTTTCACACGGCCAAGGCACTTCCACATGGGTGATCCACACGCCCGTGTGTGACACACGGGTAGACTACACGCCTATGTGTCATGGTTGTGACGACATTAATCCAAGTCAGAATTGCACACGGCCTGAGCACCTTCACACGGGCGTGGCATACGATCGTCTCCTTGTCGAGCCCAAGTCTAGTTCTACTCGAAAAAGGCTAATTTTGGGCTATTTTGGGCATTTGAAAGTCTATATAAACACCCTAGAAGAGGATTGAGGGGACACGGAGAGAGGAAAGTAGAAAATACTCAAAGACAGCCATTAGAATAACCTCAGAGGCAGGATCTACATCAAGACAGAAGATTTCCATCCAATTTCCTAGAAGTTCTTTGGGTTTCTTTATGTTTCGTTGTTTTCCAAAATTTGAGCTGTTCTCCATTATTATTATGAACTAAACTTCGTAAATGCCTAAGGGAGATAAAACCTAAGACGGATCTTATTATTATTTGAGTTATATGATAAATAATTGTTCTTATTCTTAATTGTGAATTTAACCCTTGCTTTAATATTCCAGGATATTGATCGCGCTATTTTGTGATAGGTTTTAAATATTTATAATTACTCATTCTTAAACTAACTACTATTGCGATGTAGGCAAGTGTACCTATCGAACAGTAGTATAGTTTTAGCAAGACCAGATTGTCGAACCCAAAGGAGCTAAAAGTACTAGTAATGACTGTCTTTTTATTATCTAGCCTAAGAATAAAGAGGTTTTGTTTTAATTAACTAATTATCTAAACTAAGAACACACAGAGAAAACAATTGGGGAATTGCTTTTGGGAAAAATAGACTGACTTAAGACAATACCTAAGGAAAAATCCACCTAGACTTTACTTGTTATTCTGGCTCTGAATCGGACGATTTATTCATTCAACTTGTTCTGTAGAGATCCTTAAGTTATGTTATTATCCCTATTCAAAACTAATAACGCTAATCCCTAGACTGAATAACCGAGACTTTTCTCTAATTAACACTCTAGGGAAGTATTAACCTGATCTATGGATCCCCTTATTAGGTTTCACCCTAATCTGAAAAAATCTCGTCACCTTATGTCTAGGCGCGCAATCAAGTCTGCTTAATTATGACAAATGTACTCTTAGACAGGGTCTATTCCTCTAAATAAGAGCATGTCTTCAATCAGTATCCTGGGATATTAAAACAAGAATTAAGAACACATAATTAAGAACAAGTTAAATATCTACCATACGATTCAGAAAATAATAACAAGATTCGTCTTAGGTTTCATTCCCCTTAGGTGTTTAGAGGTTTTAGTTCATAACTAAATAAGAAAACATCTCAGAAGAATAAAGAATACAAAACATAAAGAAAACCCAAAAATCCTGAAGGAAAATTGAGGAGAGATCTTCAGTCTAGATGATGAATCTGGCTTCTGAGATGGATCAATCGGCTTCCTTGGAGTAATTCCTTACTCCCTATTGTCCGTCTCCTTTTTCTTCCTTTTCTAGGGTGTATTTATAGGCTTTTGAATGCCTAGAAGCCCTCAAAATTATCCTTTTCTAAATTGGACTCAACTTGGGCTCGGCAGGGACACGTTCGTGGTACACGCCCGTGTTCGATTACTTCAGGCCGTGCTCGAGCCTGCCAAATTGACACGGCCGTGTGGTCTACCTGTGTGAGGAGGTCCAGGCTATGTTAATTTCGTACCTTGGCCCATTTTCTCTGTTTTTGGCCCGTTTCTCATTCCTTTCACTCTCCTATGCTCTTCAAATATAAAACATGAAATTAAAGCATTAGGAGCATCAAATTCACCAATTCTAATGGGAAATCATCCATAAAATGCATTAAACATGGGGTAAAAATATGTATAATTTATGGTTTATCAAATACCCTCACACTTAAGCATTTGCTTGTCCTCAAGCAAAATTCTCAACTCATAATCAAAATAAATTCTTCTCAACTTATAATTTCTATCTATAATATCTCAGAATAATCCATAGGTAATCATACATTGAGAATTCAACTAAAAGAACATAAACGTTTCAAACATTCCAAGTTGTAATTACCTTTGATTCAAAATATCACAGAGTTTCACATCCTCACTAAAGATTCACTCAAATCACTCGAGGTGTTTAAGGACAATAAATGAAGCACTCAATAGTCAATAATGAAAGGTCATTACCATAGGCTTGCATGAAAATCAAATTTCCACCACTATGATTTAAGATGATACATCAATCAAAAGGTCTTTGTAGGGTTGTAATGAGGCTTGGTTAGGGGGTGTGGTCACAAGCTGAAAGAAAGGGTTAGAATCGAGATTGAATTGAAAAGTTACCTAATTAGAAAAAGAGTTAATTATTACTTGCGTACAATAGAGCTTCTTCTCAGACTATGGAATTTAACTTTTGAAGCTTACAAACAGAAAATAACTACTAATATGTATACATGTTTTTTTTAAGAACAAGTTAAAATAATATAGACCAACTATTAAGAACAAAACATAGCTAAGGGATTAATTTAGGGGATTTTAACAATAATGGGTTAAGGGTTAATATTGAGGTTAATACAAGGAATGACTTGTTAGGCTCAAAGGGGTTTACTAAGGGTTAATCGTGGAGGTAGGATTTTCATGTCATGTGTAACACCCCGTACCCGATACCGTTGCCGGAGTCGAACACGAGGTGCTAACAGACTTAATTCATTTATTTTCACAGTCCATTTTAAAAATTTCTAGACAAGCTGGCTAACTGCGTCACTGTCACCTCAAAAATCATATCTTGAGTTCCAAAACTCGAAAACCAGTTTCATAAATTTTACCTGAAACTAGACTCATATATCCATATACAAATGTTTTTCTAGAATTTTTGGTCTAGCCAATTAGTACAGTTTATTAGTTAAAGTTTCCCCTGTTTCAGGGTTCAACTACTCTGACCTTCATGCATTACGACGTAGATATCTCCTTGTACAGGGCTTCAATACTTATGCCTTTTGTTTCTAAAGAAACTACACTTGAAAAGGAATCTGTACATATAGGGAATGACTTCTAATTATCTCTGGTTAATTTATAGTGAATTTCAAAAGTCGGAACAGGGGATCCAGAATTGCTCTGGCCCTGTTTCACGAAAACTTAAGCATCTCATAAAATACGGCTCATATGATTGTTTCGTTACTTTCATATGAAAATAGATTCATCAAGGTTAGATTACATAATTTATTCACTATTTAATTCCATTCCTACTATTTTTAGTGATTTTCCAAATCCACACCACTGCTGCTGTCAGCATCTATTTTTAAGGTAAACTTTACCTATTTCATGGTTTTCCATGAATCAACTAGAATTTGTCATACAAAGTACCAAAATGATCATGATTAACCATTCCAATGGCTAATCGTTACCAAACATTTTCATACCTCTCAATGAACAACATACAAAACGATTATAATGCTATGCTCAAAGTATATATAAGCCATTTTCGCATGGCTATCCAAATTTATACAAAACCAAAGGGTACATGACCAACAACAAAAAGGGTAGTCCTATACATGCCATTTTAAGAGTTCAACCAAAAGTGTACCAAAAGGGCTTTGATAGTGTGGACGACTTCGACTTCGACAATCCCGAGTCCGATAGCTGTCGAACCAAAATCTATAAAACAGAGATTCAAAGAACGGAGTAAGCATTTAATGCTTAGTAAGTTTTGAGCAATGAAATTAGGCACAACTGAAGTATAGCATTCATATAACTAAACGGATAATTTCATATACACATATTCTCAAAAATCAGTCCTACTTCACATTTCCAACCCTTATATTCACACATAAGGGATCAACTTAACCAAAGGCCGGAACCTCATTAATTGTCTGAGCGAATAATATTTAAAAGGAATCAACTACTCCAATGCATATACGAAACGTACCTCATCGTTGGGATTTTACGAGCGTATTAATTGAAATTATTACAGCAAGATCGCTCATTCCCAAACCAAGTACCTTCAGAATTTAGCCGGATATAGCTACTTGCTCAAATGCCTTTGGGACTTAGCCCGGTTATAGTAACTCGCACAAATGCCTTCGGGACTTAGCCCGGATATAGTAACTCGCACAAATGCCTTCGGGCTTAGCCCGGAATTAGTCACTAGCACAAATGCCTTCGGGACTTAGCCCGGTTATCATCCGAATATCCATGCACATATCAATAAATCATGATACATCTATATTCATTTTCATAACTAGAATTCAAACACAAGTCACTTATCAAGCATTATCATTTTCGACTCAATAGTTACATACAAAGAGCATGATTTTGATTTACTTAAAACATGATCTAATCGAATCATAATCTAAGATCCATTACTCAAAAACTTACCTCGGATGTTGTCGAACGATTTCGGCGGCTATTCGATCACTTTTTCCTTTCCCTTATCCAACTTTGGTCCTCTAAGCTCTTGAGCTAATTCAAACAAATTTAACTTATTAAAGTCTCATTATGCTAGCTTATGGCTGAATATGACAAGGAGTTTGATAGGTCATATGGCCACCTTTAGCTCAAATACAAAATGGTCATACGCATTTTTAATCACATTGAGCAATTTAATACAATTAATCTAACATTTCCTCATGTGAACCTTTATGACCGAATACACACAACATTAACCTAATATCAATTAACTAAGCACTTTAACAAATTCTCCTTGAGCCGGTTATCTAAGTCAAGATAGATTCATCATTATGCTCGCCTATAACCGAATACATGCAACACCAATCTATCTCATGTGGCCGAATATGCAGTCTATGTTGAGGCCAATTATATGTTTAATACTTCCTACAAATATGGTTACTTGTATTGACTACATACCATTTTGTTTCAAGTTCAAAACTTGGCTAATACACATATATACACTAGTAATCAAATACTAACATTTGCACTTCACCTTACTACCATTTTTCATCCAAATAACATGAATCAACAACCATATTTCTCTTCTACTTCCTACCATGGCCGAATGCATCAAGACACCATACCATTTCAATTTTGGTCATGGGTTAAACAAAGAACTTAATGTCTAACTCAAAAATGCTAAAAAGAAAATCCAAGAGTCATCAATCCACCATCACATGTATCATTACAAAGCTTCACATTTAGCATGCAAATGACATCAACACAAATCCACCTTAGCCGAAACTTAACTCATCTTCATGCCTCATCACCACAACATCAAACACCAACCAAGAAGACAACACCCATGGCCGAATATCATCTCCATCATATAGCAAAGATTTAAGCCATGGGCTAGGTAGAACTCAAGCTAACAACTAAAAACATGCATGAATCTCATGGAACAACATCAAACATACCTATTCCTAAACACCAACCAACCGCACATAAAGCAAGAAAATCCTCTTCTTCTTCCTTCCTCAAGTCACGGCAATGGAGGAGTAGCCTAGCTCATTTTTTTTTCTTTTTCTCTTTCTCCTCCTACTAACCACTATTATTTTATTACCCATGCTCCTTATTTTATCATTCCTCCCATAAAACACTAACATAACATGTTTATGACATGTTTTACCCATCACATTTTGTCCACCCTCATTGTCATGGCCGACCACTACCAATTAAGTGGGGAAATTGACATGCAAGTCCACCTTTTTTAATTACATGCACTAATAGATCCTTATAGATTAACCTATCACATTTCACAAGTGTCACACATAAGTCCTATTAACTAAATTCACATGCAATTAACTAAATTGAAGCTTAAAACTTTCACACATTCATATTCACATATTTTAGACAATAATTATCATATTCAAATAATTTGGTGACTCGGTTTAGCGGTCCCGAAACCGCTTTCCGACTAGGGTCACTTTAGGGCTGTCACAGCATGAGTGAGTTAATCCTAAGTGCCTTAATCATTTTAATATATCAAATCAAATGGTGTGGTCTCGACATGCATAATCAAGCAAGTTCTAGAATAACGGTTCAATACTGACGCACTCAAAGCAATAATAAAAGTGAGCATGAAAGGATTAATAGATGCTGAAAAGGCTAAAAAATCTCACAAAAATTATGGCTTTTTGATGTTTAGACTTGTGAATTCCAATTCAAAGTAATACCTAGACTTGGGGAAACAACCTATAATTTTAAATTCCTAAAAATCAACTTATCATGCTTGATTCTTTAATGTCTTAAAGTTTTAAACAATCAATGCATAAATCCCTATGTATTAATTAAGATATATAAATCAAAATCATAAATCAATTAAAATTTATCCTAAATATGATATGAGAGCTTTTCAAGAGAACAAGGTAACCATTCAGAGATTTTTCTGATAATGACATGAATGCCCCCCACACATAAGATGTACATTGCCCTCAATGTACAAAGATATATATTAAAGTATAAGAATAAGAGAGGGGGAGAAGTGAAACTTCCTGTATTAAGAATGGACGTTATTCTTGGATTGGTGAGATCGAGTATTGGAAATAAATCTGGATGTCAAGCATGATTCTAAATGATAAAAAGAGAGTGAAGGGAATAATCTGATAGTAGTCACAAAGATAAGTTGTGTTTAAAAGGGAAAGAAATGAATCTTAAAAACTTAATGGGGGGAAAATAAAAGGATTATTCTGATTCTTCAAATGGCATGCCCGGGGCACATGCCCGTGTGCTCCGTGGCTCGGCCGTGTTTGTCGTGAATTAAGATATCGTCACACGACCTTTTGGCATGCTCATGTGCATAGGCCGTGTGGCTATGTGATCATGTTGCACGACCGTGTGTGATATGGTTCGCTTCTCCCACGGTCGTGTAGCTCTACACATGTCCGTGGTATTGCGATAGTGTTGTCCACGGGTGCTAGACACGGGCGTGTCGTACGCCCGTGTTTATTTGGCAAATTCGACCACAGCCATGTCGCACGGCCGTGGCATTTTATCACAGCCCGTGTTTGTAGAAATATTCTACCCTATTTCTGTAAGGCCATATCACACGGTCGTGTTTCCATCCATGTTTGTCACACGGCCTTAAGCACAGCCGTGTGCTAGGCCGTGTGGAGTTGGGAACCTGTACTTCAAGTACTCTGTTAGTGACCTAAATGTTTAAAACTTGAAATTTAAATAATTTTAAACCGTTACTATTCGGGTTGCCTCCCGAGAAGCGTTTGTTTATAGTCTAAGCTCGACTGTTACCTTGTTGGTTTATTTAGGGCAGTTTGTAGAGTCGTATCTCCTCTCCTTCAACTTTAAAATTCTCACCATTATAAAGTTTGAGACGATGTCCATTTACTTTGAAAGTACCGTATGAGAGGTGACTTACCTCTATTGTGCCATATGGAAGAACAGATTGAATTTTGAAGGGTCCTGACCATTGTGATTTTAGTTTCATGGGAAACAATTTGAGTCTTGAGTTGTATAGTAAGACGAGATCTCCAACTTCAAATTGTTTTCATTGCTTTAAATGAACGTCATGGTGCCGCTTTGTTGCTTCCTTGTATAGGCGTGAATTTTCATATGCATTGGCTCACCATTCATCAAGCTCGTTCAGCTGCTTCAACCTGTTTTTTCCTACAAGTTCGGGATCAAGGTTTAGAAATTTAATAGCCCAAAAAGCTTTATGCTCTAGTTTGAATGGTAGATGACAACTTTTTCCATAAACAAGTCTGTAAGGTGATGTCCTTATGGGAGTCTTAAAAGCAGTTCTGTAAGCCCATAAGGCATCGTCTACTTTTGTTGCCTAGTCTTTTTTGTTTGATTCTACTATCTTTTCAAGGATCCATTTGATTTCTCGATTCGCTACTTCAACTTGTCCATTAGTTTGAGGATGGTATGGGGTGGCTGTTCTATGATGAACTCCATATCTTAACGGTTTTTTCAAATTGGGTATTACAAAAATGAGTGCCCCTATCACTGATAATTGCTCTAGGTGTTCTAAATCTCAAGAAGAGTTTTTTTAGGAAATGTACAACCACCCTAGCATCATTAGTAGGTAGAGTTTGGGCTTCTACCCATTTGGACATGTAGTCAACTGCTACTAAGATGTATTTATTCCCAAATGAACTAGGGAATGGGCCCATGAAATCGATACACCAAATGTCAAATATTTCACATGAAAGCATATAGTTTTGAGGCATTTCATCATGTTTAGATATGTTACCTGTCCGTTGGCATTTGTCACATGAAGTAACATACCTGATAGCGTCTTTGAATAATGAGGGCCAATAAAAACCTGATTCAAGTATTTTGTATGCGGTCTTAGTTCTACTATAGTGTCCTCCGGTTGGCCCAGAGTGGCAATGTTCCAATATTTTTGATGCTTTTGATCCTGTAATGCATCTTCTGATGACTTGATCTGCATATCTACGAAATAGAAATGGGTCGTCCCAAAAGTAAGTTTTCACATCATTAAAGAATCGCTTCTTTTGCTGGTGTGTTAACCTTTTTGGGATAATGTTAGCAGCTAAAAAAATTGCTATGTCTGCAAACCAAGGTACCTCAGAGTTAGATATAGAGAAAAATTGTTCTTCAGGGAACGAATCATTTATTTCAACGTCATCTAGTTCTCTGGTATTGGATTTCTTGAGCCTAGACAGATGATCAGCCGTGAGATTTTTAGGTCCTTTCTTATCCTGAATCTCCAAGTCGAATTCCTGCAATAGGAGAATCCATCGAATGAGTCGAGGTTTTGCATCAGTTTTAGTTAAAAGGTAGCGAAGGGAGATATGATCGAAATTTATCAAATGCAAAAACCACAGCTAGTAACTCTTTTTCCGTAGTAGTATAGTTTTATTGTACAGCCGTTAAGGTTTTGCTGGTGTAATAGACAGGTTGAAAATGCTTGTCTCTTCGCTGTCCCAATACTGCACCTACTGCAAAGTCACTCGCATCACACATTAGTTCAAATGGTAAGTTCCAATCAGGTGCAATTATGATTGAAGAATAAATTAATTTATCCTTTAAAGTATTAAATGCTTCTAAACATTCTTGATCGAAGTTAAAATGTATATCTTTTTCTAGCAATTTACTCAAAGGCTTAGCTATTTTAGAAAAACCCTTAAGAAATCTTCTATAAAAACTAGCATGTCCTAAAAAGCTTCTAATAGCCTTAACCGAATTAGGAGGTGGTAATTTTTCGATTGTTTCTATTTTAGATTTATCCACCTCAATCCCTTTACTAGAAATTTTATGCCCTAATACAATACCTTCTTGAACCATGAAGTGACATTTCTCCCAATTAAGCACAAGGTTTGTTTCCTCACATCTTATTAAAACTCATTTTAAAATTTTAAGGCAGAGATGGAAAGAGTTACCGAATACCAAAAAATCATCCATAAATACTTCCATGATATCTTCCACGAGTTCGTCGAATATGGCCATCATACAGCACTGAAAAGTGGCAGGAGAATTACATAATCCAAAAGGCATTCTACGATAAGCAAACATACCATATGGGCATGTGAATGTCATCTTTTCTTGATCTTCAAGAGCTATTGGGGTTTGGAAGTAACTAGAGACTTCGTCTAGAAGGCAGTAATACATGTGTCTGGATAATATTTCCAACATTTGGTCAATGAATGGCAAGAGGAAGTGATTTTTTCTTGTGGCTTCATTCAATTTCCTGTAGTCTATGCAAACTCTCCACCCTGTGACTGTTCTTGTTGGGATTAATTCATTCTTCTCGTTGGTCACAACCGTCATGCCTCCTTTTTTGGGGACAACCTGCACTGGACTTACCTAAGAACTGTCAGAAATAGGATAAATAATTCTAGTATCTAGAAGTTTAATTACCTTAGGTTTTACAACTTCCTTCATGTTGGGGTTCAGACGTCTTTGAGCTTGCACACACGGTTTGTATTCATCTTCCATCAAAATTTTGTGGGTGCAAAAGGAGGGCTGATTTCTTTAATGTCAAAAATTTTCCAAGCTATGGCCTTTTATGTTATTTTAATACTTGGATTAATTCCTCTTTCTCATTGGGTTGCAAGTTAGTAGCAATAATAACTGGTAATGTAAAATTATTTCCAAGGAATGCGTATTCTAAGTGGTTTGGTAATTGTTTAAGCTCCAGTTTCGGAGGCTCCTCAATAGAGGGTTTTTGCTTAAGTTCATCATTTATCTTAATGCCCTCATATTCTACTTGTCTTGATGAGTGGTCATTAGGTTCCTTACCTGTCTCCTCGCCTTGAGCTGGATACGGTTCCATCGTCTCCTTCTGTACAATTTCGTGAAAAGAATCTTGAGTAATATGATCAATAAAGTCAATAAAATAACATGAATCATCCTGTTCCCTAGAAAATCTCATAGCATCGTAAATTTTAAAGATAATATCCTCGTCACCTACTCTAAGTAGCAATTTACCGTCACCCACATCGATTAAAGCCCTAGCAGTGGCTAAAAATGGGCGCCCTAAAATTAAGGGTACTTCCACATCTTCATCCATGTCAAGCACAACAAAATCAATAGAGAATATTAATTTATCTACTTTTACAAGTACGTCTTCTATAATACCCCTAGGGTATTTTACAAATCTATCGGCAAATTGAATACTCATCCTAGTAGGTTTAGGTTCCCCAAGACCAAGTTGTTTGAACATTTTATATGGCATCAAATTAATGCTAGCGCCTAAATCAGCTAGTGCTTTTTCAACATTTAGACTACCAATTAAGCAAGGGATAGTAAAATTTCCTGGATCTTTCAGTTTGGTTGGCAGCTTGTTTTGGAGTATGACTGAGCACTCCTCGTTGAGTTATACTATAGATAAGTCCTCGAACTTCCTTTTATTTGTTAGAAGCTCCTTCAAAAATTTTGCGTATGTAGGCATCTGCGAGATGGCTTCGACAAAAGGTAAGTTGATATGTAATTGCTTAAAAAGTTCAAGAAACTTATTGTATTGTGCATCAATGCGATCTTTTTTCAATTTTGCTGGATATGGAACTAGTGGTTTATATTCCTCCGGCACTGGTTTGTCACTATTTTTGGGTTTTTCTTCCCTCCTTTCGCTTTCCACGGCTTCTTGTGCTAACTTCTTTTCAAATTTCGCTCACACTTTCCGACTCCTTAGTGTAACTGCTTTGACATGCTCTTTTGATTTGGTGTTACTAAGTAAACTTCCTAGTGGTCTTTCCAAGATCAGTTTGGACAGTTGGCCTATCTGAGTTTCGAGCACTTGGATCGACACTTGTTGATTTTCAAGTGCTGTCTCGGTGTTCTAAAAATGGGTTTCTGACACTGATATAAACTTTAAGAGCATCTCTTCAAGGTTTGGCTACTTTTCCTGTTGGTAGGGTGGTTGCTGGTAGCCCGGAGGATGTTGTGGTCTTTGATTTCCTTGACCGCCCCACGAAAAATTGGGGTGGTTCCTCCAACCTGCATTATAAGTGTTACTATATGGATTGTTTTGAGGTCGAGGATTATTACCCATGTAGTTTAATTGCTTGTTATCCATGTTGTGGCCATAAGATTGGTATTCCGAATGGTTTGTTCCACCTCCACTTGCTTCACACTGCATTACTGGGTGAACCTGTAAAGAATTAAGAAAACCATTAATATTTTTATTTAAGAGTTCTACCTGATTAGAGAGCATGGTAACCGAATCGACATTATAAACACCGACTGTTTTCGTTGGCTTTGTCCTCATGACTTGCCACTGATAGTTATTCAGTGACATCTCTTTTATAAACTCATAGGCATCTTCCGATGTTTTATTGTTGATGGTTCCGCCCACCGCTGCGTCAACCATTTACCCAGTCGAAAGATTCAGACCATTATGAAATGTTTGTACTTGGAGCCAAAGTGGTAACCCATGGTGAGGGCTCCTTTTTAGAAGGTCCTTGTATCTCTCTCATGCATCGTAGAGTGTTTCTAAATCTATCTGCACAAAAGAAGAGATATCATTACGTAATTTAGCCATTTTAGCCGGCGAAAAATATTTTAGTAAAAAGTTTTCGGTCATTTGTTCCCAAGTAGTAATTGACCCCCGTGGTAACGAGTTCAACCACTGTTTAGCTTTGTTTCTCAATGAAAAGGGAAACAACTAAAGACGTATGGCATCATCAGAAATGCCATTAATTTTAAATGTATCGCATAGTTCTAAGAAGTTGGCTAAATGAGCGTTGGGATCCTCATCCTGCAAACTATCAAACTGAACAAATTGTTTTATCATTTGAATAGTGTTAGGTTTTAATTCAAAAGTATTTGCAGCTACAGTAGGTCTAACTATGGTTGATTTAGTTCCTGTTAAAGAAGGTTTAGCATAATCATACATAGTGCGTGGAGCAGGATTTTGATTAACCGCAATTGTAGGAGGTAGCTGATTGCCTTAGTTTTCAGCCATCTCTTCGGTTGGGGGTTGAGTATCGTCTTCTTGCTCGTTTTTCGTGTATCTTAAGCTGCGCCTTATTTCTCTTTGGTTCCTACGAACTATACGAATGATTTCTTCGTTAAAAAGTAATAGTCCTGATGGGTTTCTTCTAGTCTTAAACTATAAAAACCTGCCAAGAGAAAGAAAGAGTAGGTTAATAAATAATAATAATAAAATTAAATTAAATTGCAAGAAAAATAAATGGCTAAAGTAATAAAAATTGAGCGTTCCTAATATCTTAGTTCCCCAGCAGCGGCGCCAAAAACTTGATCGCGTTATTTCGTGATAGGTTTTAAATATTTATAATTACTCATTCTTAAACTAACTATTATTGCGATGTAGGCAAGTGTACCTATCGAACAGTAGTATAGTTTTAGCAAGACCAGATTGTCGAACCCAAAGGAACTAAAAGTACTAGTAATGTCTGTCTTTTTATTATCTAGCCTAAGAATAAAGAAGTTTTGTATTGATTAACTAATTATCTAAACTAAGAACGCACAGAGAAAAGAATTGGGGAATTGCTTTTGGGAAAAATCGATTGACTTAAGACAATACCTAAGGAAAAATCAACCTAGACTTTGCTTGTTATTCTAGCTCCGAATCGGACGATTTATTCATTCAACTTGTTCCGTAGAGATCCCTAAGTTATGTTATTATCCCTATTCAAGACTAATAACGTCTAATCCCTAGATTGAATAACCGAGACTTTTCTCTAATTAACACTCTAGGGTTGCATTAACTCGATCTATAGATCCTTAATCGCGAGGTTTCGTGTTAGGTTTCAAATATTTATAATTACTCGTTCTTGAACTAACTATTATCGCGATGTAGAAAAGTGTACCTATCGAACAGTAGTATAGTTTTAGCAAGACTAGATTGTCGAACACAAAGGAACTAAAAGTACTAGTAATGACTGTCTTTTTATTATCGAGCCTAAGAATAAAAGGGGTTTTATATGTTTTAATTAACTAATTATCTAAACTAAGAATGCACAGAAAAAAGAATTGAGGAATTGCTTTTGGGAAAATTCGATTGACTTAAGACAATACCTAAGGAAAAATCCACCTAGACTTTACTTGTTATTCTAGCTCCGAATCAGACGATTTATTCATTCAACTTGTTTCATAAAGATCCCTAAGTTATGTTATTCTCCCTATTCAAGACTAATAACGTCTAGTCCCTAGGTTGAATAACCGAGACTTTTCTCTAATTAACACTCTAAGGTTGCATTAACTCGATCTATGGATCTCCTTATTAGGTTTCACCCTAATCCGGCAAAACCTTGTCACCCTATTTCTAGGCGCGCAATCAAGTCCACTTAATTATGACAAAAGTACTTTTAGAAAGGGTCTATTCCTCCTCTGAGTAAGAGCATGTCTGGAATTAGTATCCTGGGATATCAAAACAAGAATTAAGAAAACATAATTAAGAACAAGTTAAATATTTATCATACGATTCAGAAAATAATAACAAGGTTCATCTTAGGTTTCATTCCCCTAGGTATTTAAGGGTTTTAGTTCATAACTAAATAAGAAAACACCTCAGAAGAATAACGAATACAAAACATAAAGAAAACCCAAAACTCCTAAAGGGAAATTTAAGGAGAGATCTTCAGCCTTGATGATGAATCTGGCTTCTGAGATGGATCAATCGGCTTCTTTGGAGTAATTCCTTACCCCCTATTCTCCGCCTCCCTTTTCTTCCTCCTCTAGGGTGTATAGGCTTTGAATGCTTAGAAGCCCTCAAAATTAGCTTTTTCGAATTGGACTCAACTTGGGCTCGATAGGGACACTCCTGTGTGACACGCCCGTGTGCGACTACCTCAGGCTGTGTTTGAGCCTGTTAGAATGGCATGGCTGTGTGCTATGCCCATGTGAGTCGTGCTTCAATTCTTCCAGATTGACATGGCCATGTGGTCTGCCCGAGTGAGGAGGTCCAAGCCGTGTTGATTTTGTACTTTGGCCCATTTTTTCCGTTTTTGGCCCGTTTCTCGTTCCTTTTGCTCTCCTATGCTCTCCTAAGTATAAAACATGGAATTAAAGTATTAGGAGCATTGAATTCACCAATTCTAATGAGAAATCATCCATAAAATGCATTAAACATGGGGTAAAAATATGTATAATTTACGGTTTATCAATCCCCTTATTAGGTTTCACCCTAATCTGGCAAAATCTTGTCACCCTATGTCTAAGCGCGCATTCAAATCTGCTTAATTATGACAAATGTACTCTTAGACAGGGTCTATTCCTCCTCTGAATAAGAGCATGTCTTGAATCAGTATCCTGGGATACTAAAAAAAGAATTAGGAACACATAATTAAGAACAAGTTAAATATTTATCATACGATTCAGACAATAATAACAAGATTCGTCTTAGGTTTCATTCCCCTTAGGTATTTAGGGGTTTTAGTTCATAGCTAATTATGAAGACATCTCAGAAGAATAAAGAATACAAAACATAAAGAAAACCCAAAACTCTTGAAGGGAAATTGAGGAGAGATCTTCAGTCTTGATAATGAATCCGGCTTCTGAAATGGATCAATCGGCTTCTTTGGAGTAATTCCTTACTCCATATTCTTTGTCTCCATTTTCTTCCTTCTCTAAGGTGTATTTATAGGCATTGGAATGCCTAGAAGCTGTCAAAATTAGCCTTTTTAGAATTGGACTCAACTTGGGCTCGACAGGGACACGCCTTTGTTCGATTACTTTAGGCTATGCTCGAGCCTACCAAATTGACACGGCTGTGTGGTCTGCCCATGTGAGGAGGTCCAGGCTGTGTTGATTTCAAACCTTGGCCAATTTTCTCCATTTTTGGCCCGTTTCTCGTTCCTTTCACTCTCCTATGCTCTCCTAAGTATAAAACATGAAATTAAAGCATTAGGAGCATCGAATTCACCAATTCTAATGGGAAATCATCCATAAAATGCATTAAACATGGGGTAAAAATATGTATAATTTATGGTTTATCAGATATTAATTCAGGTTTTTGATGTGCTTATTCAGTGGAGCAAAAGTCCTTGTTTAAGAGTAGATCATTCATAATTAAGCAGAGTTGCATGCAATCCTAAAGATAGGACGACGTAAATCTACCAGATTAGATTCAAATCTAATAAGGGAATCCATAGATTGAGTTAAGGCGACAATAGGGGTTTTAATTAGAAAGAGATTTTAATTAATCAACCTAGAGTCAGTTGTTTTTAGTCTTGAGAAAGAGATTAATATAAATCAGGGATTTCTACGGATTAAGTCAAGTGAATAAATCGTCTAACTCAAAGGTAATAAGTAAAGTCTAGGTGGATTCTTCCTTGGGTATTGTCTTCTTTATCGATTTTCTAAAAAGTATTTTTTAACCTTAATCTTTGTCGTAATCTTAGTTAATTAGATAATTAGTTTTAGATGAAACATTCTCTTGATTTTTAGGCTGGATAATAAAAAGATAGTAATTACTAGTACTTTTAGTCCTCGTGAATATGATATTTTCGGTCTCACTATAACTATACTACTGTTTGATAGGTGCACTTACGCTAAGTCAAATTTTTAGTTAGTTACACAACCATCAAAGATCATCAGGAAAATCATTTTAATATGCATCAAAGAAATTTTGAGATGATTATAGCCGTTCAAATGCTAATATGGGACATTCGAATAGAGATCATGTTAGATCGTACTCGAATTTCAAAACTCTAGCTACGTCTGTTGCCAGTGTTGGTAATGTAAAGAATAAAAATCCTGAGTGTAATCAATGTGGAAGACGACATTTTGGAGAATGCTGGGGAAAAAGTAATAACCAAGGTTGTTATAGTTTTGGTTCACGAGATCACTTTATAAAAGATTGCCCAGATTTAGCTGAAAAAGATAATTTTTAGAATCTGAGGACAAGTGGCAATGCTTCTCGTGGTAGACCTCCCCGAAATGCGGGAAACGTAAGCGGTAGTTAGAGAGGAACAAAAGATACAGTTGTTAGATCTGAGGCTCGTACACCTGCTAGAGCCTATGCTATTCGAGCTCATGAGAAAGCTTCACCGCTAGATTTGATTACAGGTACATTCACTCTTTATGATACTTCTGTGATTGCTTTGATTGATCTTGGATGAACACATTCGTATATTTGCATGAACTTAGTGAACATTTAGACTTTGCTTGTAGAGCCTACTGAATTTGTAATTAGAGTTTTGAACCCCCTAGGCAAATGTGTTTTTGTTGATAAAGTATGCAAGAATTGCCTATTAATGTTTTGAGGCACTTGTTTTTTGGCTGATCTGATGTTTTTACCTTTTGATGAGTTTGATATAATTCTGGGTATAGATTGGTTAACTTTACATGATGTTGTTGTGAACTACAAACGAAAAACTATTGATTTGAGATGCAAGAATGATGAAATCGTCAGAATTGAATCTAGTGATTTGAATGGATTGCCTGCTTTGGTATCTTCGATGAAAGCTTTGAGTATTGTGAGAAAGGGTTGTGAAGCCTACTTTGCTTATGTGATTGATTCGAAAGTGCTAGAAAAGAAACTTTAATTAGTACCTGTTGTATGTGAGTTCCCTGATGTGTTTCTTAAAGAACTTTCAGGATAGCCTTCAATCAGAGAAGTTGAATTTGGTATTAAGTTAGTATCGGGAACTACTCTGATTTCGATAGCTCTGTATAGAATGACTTCGACTGAATTAAAAGAATTAAAGTATCAGTTGCAAGAGTTAACTGATAAAGGATTTGCTAGACCGAGTTTCTCACCTTGGGGTGCTCCGATTCTATTTGTGAAAAAGAAAGACGGTATGATAAGAATGTGTATAGATTATCATCAGTTGAATAATGTGACTATCAACCCCGAATTAATGATTTGTTTAATCAGTTGAAAGGAGCTACTGTGTTTTCAAAAATAGATTTGAGATCAGGCTATTATCAGTTGCGAGTGAAAGACTTAGACATTCCAAAAACTGCTTTCAGAACTAGGCATGGCCATTATGAATTTTTAATTATGCCTTTCGGATTGACAAATACACCAGCTATCTTTATGGATTTGATGAATAGAATTTTTAGATCGTATTTAGATCGATTTGTTGTTGTATTCATTGATGACATATTGATTTACTCTCGTGATGAAACTGAACATGCCGAGCATTTGAGAATAGTGCTATAAACTTTATGTGATAAGCAATTGTATACGAAGTTTAGTAAATTTGAATTCTAGTTACAAGAGGTCGATTTTCTAGGTCATATTGTATCAGCATTGGGTATCTGAGTTGATCTGAGCAAGATTTTAGCTATTCTGGATTGGAAACCTCCGAGGAATATTTCTGAAGTTTGTAGTTTATTGGGACTTGCTAGTTATTATAGAAGGTTCGTAAAATGCCTTTCTATGATTATGAATCCGATAACGAAGCTACTTCAGAAAGATGTGAAGTTTGAATGGTTTGAAAAGTGTCAGAATAACTTTGATCAGTTGAAAACTTTGTTGACTGAAGCTCCGGTATTGATACAACCAAAATCGGGTAAATAATTTGTAATCTACATTAATGCTTTGTTGATCAGACTAGGATGTGTTTTGATGCAAGAAGGCAAAGTCATTGCTTATGCTTCAAGACAGTTGAAGCCATATGGAAAGAACTATCTGACGCATGATCTTGAGTTGGCTGTGATTGTGTTTGCTTTGAAGATTTGCCACCAGTATCTATTTGGTGAGAAATGTCAATTATATTCTTATCATAAGAGTTTGAAGTATTTAATGACTCAGAAAGATTTGAATCTACGACAGAGAAGATGGCTTGAATTGCTAAAATACTATGAACTTGAGATAGATTATCTCCTGGGTAAGGCAAATGTTGTTGTTGATGCTTTGAGTCGAAAATCATTGTTTACTCTACGTGTGATGAATGCTCATTTGGTTCTGGTTGATGATGGTTCAGTTTTAGCTGAATTAAAAGCGAGACCTTTGTTTTTATAGTAGATTATCGAAGCTCAGAAGATTGATAATGAGATTTTAGCAAAATGAGCTCAGTGTGATTTAGAGTCTGGTTTAGAATTTAGAATTGATAAAGATGATTATTTGAAATTCCGAGATAGAATTTGTGTTTCGAGAAATTCAGAGTTAATTCAAATGATTTTGAATGAAGCTCACAATAGTCGACTATCTGTGTATTTGGGTAGTACGAAAATGTACAATGAATTGAAACAACATTACTAGTGGTCTGGAATGAAAAGAGATATCTCTGACTTTGTTTCTAAATGTTTGATCTATCAGCAAGTTAAAGCTGAACATCAGGTGCCGTCTGGTTTGTTACAACCGATTATGGTTCCAGAATGGAAATGAGATAGAGTGACAATGGACTTTGTTTTGGGTTTGCCCCTATCTCCAAGAAAGAAAGATGCAATATGGATTGTAGTTGATCGATTGACAAAATCTGCTCATTTTATTCTGGTTCGATCCGATTACTCGCTTGATAAATTAGCTCAGTTATACATTTTTGATATCGTGAGATTGCATGGTGTGCCATTGTCTATAGTGTCAGATAGAGATCCGAGATTTACTTCACGATTTTGGAAGAAGTTACAAGATGCTCTAAGTACAAAATTGTATTTCAGTACTGCTTTTCACCCACAAACGGACAGTCAATCCGAGCGAATTATTCAGATACTCGAGGATATGTTGAGATGTTGCATTCTTCAGTTTGAAGGTACATGGGAACAATATCTACCTTTGATTGAATTTGCTTACAATAATAGCTTCCGATCGAGTATTAAAATGGCACCATACGAGGCTTTATATGGTCGCAAATGACGTACACCTTTATATTGGACTGAGCTTAGTGAAAATAAGATACACGGAGTTGATTTGATAAAAGAAACTGAACAAAAAGTGAAAGTGATCAGAGATAGTTTGAAAATAGCTTCCGACCATCAAAAATCTTATGCAGACTTGAAAAGAAAAGACATTGAGTTTGAGGTTGGCAACAAAGTGTTTTTAAAAGTATCTCCATGGAAGAAAGTACTTCGATTCGGTAGAAAAAGCAAATTGAGTCTGAGATTCATTGAGCCGTATGAGATTGCTGAGCGTATTGGGTCAGTAGCATATAGATTATTGTTGCCACCAGAGTTAGAAAAGATTCATGATGTGTTTCACGTATCGATGCTTCGACGATACAGGTCTAATCCTTCGCATGTGATTCCTCCGTCTGAGATTGAGATTCAGTCTAACATGACTTATGAAGAAGAACCGATCCATATCTTAGCTGGCAAGGTTAAAGAACTGTGAAATAAGAAAATTTCATTAGTAAAAGTGTTGTGGCATTGACACGGTATTGAAGAGGCCACGTGGGAGCCAGAAGATGCTATGAGACAACAATATTCGAATCTGTTTACCGGTAAGATTTTCGGGGACGAAAATCCCTAAGGGGGGAGAATTGTAACAGTCCGGTTTAGATCATAGTCAGAAAAGTGGTTTTGGGACCACAAATCTGAGCCAGAAAAAATATTTTAGTATTATTTTTTGTACTTATTATATGTGAATTGATATGTGTGGAAATCTCGTACGAAAATTTGGATGTTTGTGTGCTTAATTCTGAAAAAGGACCTATTAGCGTAAAATGTAAAAGTTGCCTGTTATATGTTATAAGTTCCTGTTTGATTTGGCTTATTATTTAAGAGGTCCTTATGTGGTTAGTATGCCATTTATATGGTTAATGGACATTTATGACCTTGATATTCATGTTTTAATAGTTTTATAGTAAAGGGTAAAATGGGAATTTAATTAATATGTTAATAATAAAAAAATGCATGAAAATGGATCATTTTATGTTCATCCTTGGCCAAAAATACAATAAAAGAAAAGAGAAACGTTTGTTTAGGGTTCGGTACTTGTGATCTTTGATTAAGGTATTTGTTTTGATCGGTTTTTGATAATTTCTACGTTTTTTTAATCGTTGATTCGAATACTATCAAGCCTATGTCTCAATTTTTGATTTTGTTGATGATTTTGAAATGTGCCGTTGATGAAACTATGAGTTTTATGAAGTTAGTTGTTGATAAATGGAACATATGTTTTGGGTTAACATGTTTTGTCTTTGGATTTTTGATGAATTTGAGTAAAATGGGCTAAATTGTGAAAATTGTAAATTGAAGGACTAAAATGTGAAATCAATGAAATGTGTGGTCTAGTATGAGTATTAGGAGAATTCGGCCAAGCATGAGTATATGCAAATTATGTGTATTTTGTGATTTTGTGAATTAGGGACTAAAGTGTCAAAATGTGAAAATGTGAGGGCTAGTTTTCAAAATTACCTAAATGAATGTTTATGGATTGATTAGAATGACTTGGTGAATAAAAGGGTTAATTTTGAATACATATAGATTAAGAAAAGAGGAATTCGAATTTAGACCGAGAAAATTCGAAGATAATCGAGTAGACGATTCAAATTGAAAATTTCGAATACAAGGTAAGTTCATACGGAATAAATGATATTATAGTCATCTTTTAATGCTTTAAAGATGCATGAATTGTATAGATGTTTTACTATGGTTTGTATAAGTGGATAAATCGAAGGTATTTGGTACTGAGTGTGCGATTCAAAATAGCTTCGGCTATAAATAGCACTAAGTGTGCGAAATGGAATAGCTTTGGCTATATGAGGCACTAAGTGTGCGATACTGAGGTAGCTTTGGCTATTTGAGATGGCACTAATGTGCGGGATGATTTTAGCTTCATTTAATCATTAAAGCACTAAGTGTGCGAATTCTTAAAGTGTGGAAAGACTTCGGAAATAGTTAATATATTCGAATGGGTGGTAAGAAAGAAAATGAATAAATACGGGAAAGTTTAGGTATGTACGAAACTATATGGTAGATGATATCGTATGTATAGAGCTTGATAAGCTGGTATGAACATATTAATTTGTGATGAAATAGAATTGATAAATGATTTGAGAACTACTAAGTGTCTATTAGATGATGCTATTTTGTATTATATAAAATGCTGGTTATTTTTTGTACGAGCTTACTAAGCTTTGAAAGCTTACTTTGTGTGTGTTTTAATTGTTTTATGGATATCGAAGCTACTGTGAGCTTGGGGATTGTCGAGGATTGCACCAGACTATCGAACCTTGTTTTGGTACTTTTGAAATGTATATATTGAAGTATGGCATGTATAGGCTAGAAGTGTTTGGATTATGTTTTGTAATGTTTATAACATGCCATGTGATATGGCTAGCTTGTGTTTAGACTTATGGTTGGAAATGTTATATGATATGTGAGGCATTATGAATTATATGGTATGTTTTGAATGACCAAAAGAAATTGTCAATGTTGATAAGTTTTGGTAAGTTATGAGCATGAGATTGAATGATGTATTCAAACATATGTTTTGGTATGATTTTAGTTTAGGTTTTGGTATGTTTTGGTTGATGAATGGAGATTGGAATTTATTGATATTGTAAAGGTTTGAATAATGTATGTTTTGGTATAGAGGCTGGTTGAAATTGGTGTACAAATATGCTTAGTTTGGTGCTTGTAGGTTTGACCCAATTAGGGTGGCAATTTGGCTATTCAAATGGCCTATTTTTGTTCATACGGGTAGAGACACGGATGTGTGTCTTAGTCGTGTGTGACACACGGTCACGTTACACGGTCATGTGTCCCTTGGGGTACCCTACGAATTAAAGTCAGTATACCCTCCAGTTTTGACACTGCATAGACACACGGGTTGGCACACGGGCGTGTGGTCGGCCGTGTGGCCAAGTTAGTAGCCTCTCTAATTTTCACATGGCCTGGCACACGGGCGTGTCTTGAGGCCGTGTGGACAAGTCAGTATGTATGCTCTACTTCGCCATGGCTCAGAAAAATGGGTGTGTCTAATGCCATGTGAGGCACACGGCCTGTTCACACGGACGTGTGACCTTTGAAAAGTTGAAAATTTTTCTATCTTCTGAAACTTTCATATGTTATCGATTTGGTCCCGAATGTATGATTTAGACTTTGTATGCTCGTTTTAAATTCATATTGAATATGAATGACTTATATTATTGAAATGAGATGGTATTTGATATATGATTGTTTTAAACTAAGTTATAGGTTCGGTAATGCCTCTTAGTCTATTCCGACGACGGTTATGGATTACGAGTGTTACAATCTGCCTTTTCCTTCCTCCTCTTTTTAGCTTCATTCTACATTCGTCGTATTTGCGTAACATAGTTCACACATTCGACGTAAATTAAGGGGCTGGTGGATCCCTATTGACGTGGTGGTCATGCGAAATTAGGGTTGCTTAAGCAAGGTTCTTGAGTACTCGGGAGTGATTACGCGTCGAAATTGAACCAGGTGTGTACCCGAAACATGAAAAATGGGGTTCAGCGAAAAGCCAAAAAAGCTTACTGTCGACGCCAACGGGCGTGTGGTCGCTAGTGTGGTAGGTCGTGCGATCGTACACGGGCGTGTGAGCTACAAGCTAGGCCGTGCGAAAATGACACGGCCGTGTGATTGTTGGGCGAGGCCATGTGTGACAGACGGGCTCGACCAATTTGGGCCATTTGGGCCACATGGGCATGTGGGCCCACACGGGTGAACCACACAAGCGTATGGGATTTTGGGCCAAGCCGTGTGATCCATATGGCCAAGGTCATTTGGGCTGTATGGGCCACACGAGCGTGTGGGCCCACATGGGTGGACAACATGGGGGTGTGAGCCGTTTTCACTGATTTGTTGCTACGGTTGCACGAGTCACCTGAGACGATGTGAACCTACTGTTGGGTCGATAAGTTACCTAGACCCCTAATTGTATGAGACGACTGAATGACTGTTACACGTATATAAGTGTTTGAGCATGAGTAATATTTCATTGAACTGATACTGTATGAACTGTTACTATGAGATAGCATGACATAATTGTATGTTGCATTACATCTAGTTAGGTTTGACATTTTTCGGAGGAAGTGTACTGAAAGGCTTCGAGCCTAACTTTTTGGCAGCTTAGGTGGAAATCACTGTTTAGTGCCACATTCGGTGCTATTTGGAGTGCAGGGATGGGTGGATTGATTATATCCCTATATGAAGTGTAGGGTTGGACGGAGATGGAGTGTAGAGGCTGGTTGGGTAGGATTTCTGTATATGCATATCTGTTACTGAAATGGGCTAAGGCCAAACAGATATTAATACCGATATTGAAAAGGGCTTAGGCCGAGACTGTGATTATCTGTTTACTATTTGTTGTTTGCATGGGGATTACACATTGAGTTTACGTAAACTCACCCTTTCTACTTTATCTGTACAGGTAATCCTCAAACTTGATGGATCAGTACAGTGGAGGACTTGACGGTGGCCACACGTATTTAAACTATTTTGATTTTAACTTTGGGTATTTAATTCTTAATTATTTTTTGGGTTAATTTTTTATGTAAATTGCGGACTTTCTGAGACTTTTACTTAGTTGGGTTATTATTTATTATTATGGATTTAAAACTGCTAAGACGTCTAAAAACTCAATTTTTAAAAAGGCAAGTTTTCTCTAAACACGCGATTTACTCAAAACGACTTTTAAAAGCTTCCATAACGAAATGTGTTAGAACGAATAACTAGATTAGTAACGAATTTAGGGTCAACAAAAGTTAACCAATGGAAATTATTTTATCGTAGCAGCTTAGTTTGAAACGCTATCATGTTACATTGCCAGATTCGACCATAACGTTTGGGCTAGGTTTGGGGTGTTATATTTTGTGGTATCAGAGCTAGGTTACAAAACTCGATTGTGGATTTGGGTTTTAAAGAAAAAATTGTTTTTAACTGATTTTTGAATACTGAAATATTTTTACTGAACGTGTGGTACATCGAGTCTCCAGCGCTAGTTTTGTAAGTTCTCTATAACTGTTATATTTTTTTGACTGAAAATGCTATAGGTAGTATATACTGAGACTACTATAGATGGACTGTACTGAAAACACTCAAGATAGTGTACACGGAGACTATAGTTAAACTGATACTATTCTGCATAAAACCTTTGTTAATAATTACTGAAATTGTAAATTAATGCATAAAACTATTAACACAGATAAACGCGACTAGATAATGAGCACACGAGGTACACGCGGAAGAGGTACAAGAGGCCGTGCTAGAGGCCGTAGAGGGGCTCGAGCTGAGTCCTCTTCACTAGGCGGTGCCAAATTTAAACACTAGCGAGACGCCGGTGTCGCCTATTATAGAGACTGGGTCTAGGGCTGGGCCCCATGATCGAGCGGCTGGGGACTACACTCTGTCCCAAGCCATGTTATGAATTCTGGAAAGGGTCGTTGGGCCCCATACTGGAGGTGGAGGCCGAGGGTCAGTTACAGAATGACTACGATCTAACGAAGCTAAGCTTTTCAGGGGTATTGCTGAAGTCACCCCTAATGTGGCTGAATAATGGATTGAGGCCACAGAGATGATTATGGACAATTTGGACTGCAACCCTGAGCAAAAATGAAAGGGTGTTGTACCGCTGCTACGTGATGAGGCATATCAGTGGTGTAATCACATAATAAAACCATTCGAACCAATTACATTAATTGGTATGTAATCACATATGCGACTTAAGTAATATTACAACATGACTGAACATACTATTGATACATATATATATATATAGTGTGCATTTTACCCTAAAAACAAAAGCCACATTTAATATTTTAACACAAATAACATTCCAATGTACACCTAATTCACATATATGTTAATATACCTAAACTTCATATTTCATTCTATTAACTAATCATCATTTCAAAATTCAAACACACTTAACAATTCAATTCCTTACTTATTCGGCTATCAAGGTTAACCATATATATAGTACAAATTATGCAATTCAACTACAAGCTTAAATGAACCATTTTCTAATCATAACAAAGTTGATCATTTCACAACCATTGATTTTATAGGCATAATTTATTAAGTAAACCTATTACTACCCGAATATAATCATACATTTAATTCACTTATTAACTAGTCATATAACCAATACAACATGTTTATAATATAATCATGAAATCAAACCAATTCATTCTAATTTATATTTACAAATGCCGAATCAAATCATGTTAATTACATATACTATGCGTTATACCAAAATATAACACAAGACCAACTTGCTTCTTATCAATTTGGGTAGTAAAATTAACCACAAGAATCATATATATTCTATATACTTTGTAATAAGCCAATACATCACTTATAAAGACAACGTATATAAACATCATATTGAACATTTCTCATTGCCGAAACATATGATCAAACACCACAACATATATGTCATATATTAAGTTTATCAACATGACTAATTTATAGGTCATTCAAATCAATACTCGACTAAAACATATAACCAAATCACCATTCAAACATGTCATGAAACATACTTACCAAAATATACTTATTCCATGTCAAATTACTAAATCATCAACTAACTTGGTATTCAAGCCAAACCATATAGCCAAATACTAGACCTATATACACCATGAAATATACTTTATTAACAAGTCTATGCCATAACCGAATGCATATAAGCATTAATATCAAGATTAAGCCATTTTCGCATGGCTAAATATATACACATTCAAAATAAACTAACACAAAGGCTAGCCTATACATGCTATAAGTTCATAGTTTTAAACTTTTGTAAAACTGAAATAACGATCGATAGTGTGATAGATTTCCTTGATGATCCCCTAGCTCGTAACCAACTTCCAAAATCTATAAAACAACGAACGAACACACACAATACGCTTAAATAACTTAGTAAGTCGTAATCAAATAAAACATTTCAATAATGTACATAATTCAAATAAACCAAACCGAACCCAAATAAAATTTAACCTTGTATACACAAATTATGCTCATCAACTCAATCATTAACTCATAAACATAAATCATATAATTTCAATGGCCAAATGTACATATGTTCATAATATAAATAGTTCTCACTTATATTGCATATTTCATATATAGATCATAGGTACACACTTACCTTAATTTTCAATCATTTTAACTTAGCACATACCTGACCCCTTTTAGCTCAATTTCTCATTCAATCTTTACTTAATATTGCCCATGAAACCATTCAGAATTAATAAGGATACTCGGATAGTCGAAAAGCTCGTACAATGCCAACATCCCAGATGTGGTCTTACATGTAATCACATATCAATGCCACTGTTCCAGACAGGGTCTTACACGTAAATCACAAACCGATGCCAACGTCCCAAACGTGGTCTTACACGAATCACATATCGGAATCCTATGTCATGACATATGTATCCTAACTATTCTTGAGGTTCGTATGGCACTTTTGGAGGTCGTAACTCGATCAATTCAGGCTTGTAAATACTTCTCCCATACTTATAAAAATTCAGCTTAAACATACATATACAAGTGATAGTTCAATTCGGCACAAATAAAATATATATACAATTGAATTTAACGACATTTATTTACTTATGTACTTACCTCGTACGAAGACGAACAGACCGGGTCGACTATTTAACAACTTTAGATTTCTCCCGATCTAAATCCAGTTTCTCTTTTCTTGATCTAAATTAATATAAATTAAACTTATTTAATCAAATATTCAATCAAATTTATCCAAAAACACATAAATGAGTAAATTACACTTTTACCCCTAACATTTCACATTTTTTACAATTTAGTCCCTATTTCACAAAACACAAAATATTCAAAATTTGACTACACTCATGTTAGGCCAAATTTACCCCTAGTCCATACAAGCCCATATGTTTCATTTATTTTACATTTTGATCCCTCAATTTTCAAAATTCACAATTTAGTCCTAAATAGACATTTTTATCAACAATCACTTAATTAAACTTATTAATCTAACAACATATATTTATTTTCCATCATCAAACAAAAAAACCCACAAGCATTCAACAATGTAAAAACATAAAATCATCATCAAATTCAAAAATTCAAGCATGGGCTAGCTAGTATTCAAAGCAACGATCTCAAAAATGTAAAAATCACCGAAAATCGAGCAAAACACATACCCGAATTATGCTTCAAGAGTGCCAAATATTCAAGGCTTAAGAACCCTATTCTCTTTTCTAATTTTCGGTGGGAAGATGATGAATAATGGCTTTCATTTGTTTTATTTTAATTTTGTTAACTTATATTTCTAATTTACAAAATTAACCTTAGTTAAAATATTATACAATCACATATATTAAGTCCATAACCGTCCAGTAAAATTAATAGTGGCCTAATTTCATTTTAAGGATTTTACAATTAATAAACCATAGCAAATAAGTACTTTAACAAATAGAAAGCCACTTTTACATTTTACGCGATTAGGTCCATTTTTTAAAATCGAGCACACAAATGATAAAATTTTCACACATATAATATATCATGCTGTAAACATAGGAAATAATATAAAATATTTTTCTAACTCATATTTGTGGTCCCAAAACTACTATTCCGGTTAGGGTCTAAACTGGGCTGTTACAGTCCCTGACTTATAAAAATGGAAATTTACACAATTTCACCATAACCCACTATGGCCGGATATCAAATAGGTCCTTAGCATGCACTATACTTCAATTATTTCACAATTTCACCATGTAATATTTCCTATTTTTAATTTAGTCCCTAATTGACAATTTCATAAAATATCTCTTTACAAAAGTTGTTTATCAAATAAAACCATTCATGTTCTAACGTCAAATTTCAAAAATCATATGCATGCATGGTTGGTAAAACCCTAATAGTTTAACATTTTCACAAATTAGTCCTTGGGCTAGCTAGATTAAGCTACAACGATCCCAAAAACATAAAAATCATGAAACAGAGGACAAATATACATACCTAGTTGAGCATACAAGCTTAGCTGAATTTTGAGCATCAAAATGGCTTCTTTCTCCTGTGAAAATCGATTAAAGATGATAATGGAAGATGATGATAAATTTTATTTTAATTAACTTATCATTTATTTACTTATTTACTTAATTAACCTTTAAAATTAATCAAAATTACACAAAATGCCCAGCCATCATATTCCACTAACACATTTATGGTTTAATTACCATATAAGGACTTCCATTTAAAAGTTCTATATCTATTTAATACCTTTAGCTACTAGAACTCAAGTTTTGCACTTTACGTGATTTAGTCATTTTTATCAAATTGAACATGTAAACGGTAAAATTTCTTAACAAAAAGTTTTATACGTTATTACTATCATGCTGTAGGTAATAAAATAATAATAAAATAAATTATTTGACTTCAAATTTGTGGTCTAAAAGCACTATTCTGATTTCTCTAAAAATGATCTGTTACAACTCTCTCCCTAAAGGTATTTTCGTCCCTAAAAATCTTACTAGAAAAATGGTTCTGATACTGCTTTCTCATAGCTTCCTCAGGTTCCCAAGTGGCATCCTCTATACCATGTCGTTGCCAGATAACTTTTACTAAAGCTATGTTCTTGTTTCTTAATTCTTTCACCTCTCGTGCTAGAATTCTAATCGGTTTCTCACTGTACGACATATCAGGTTGAATCTCAACATCCGTCGGGGAGATAACATGTGAAGGGTCAGACCGGTATCCTCGTAACATAGGCACATGAAAGACATTATGAATATTTTCTAGTTTTGATGGTAAAGCTAATCGGTATGCAATAGGTCTGATTCTTTTAATAATCTCATACGGCCTGATAAATCACGAACTTAGCTTTCCTTTGCGACCAGACCGAATAACTTTCTTCCAGGGTAAAACTTTCAAAAATACTCTATCCTCAACTTGAAATTCTATATCTTTACGTTTAAGATCTGCGTATGATTTTTGACGAACTGAAGCTGCTTTAAAACTATTTCGGATCACTTTCACTTTTTGTTCAGTCGCACGAATCAAATCAACCCCGTGTATCTTCTTCTCACTGAGCTCAGTCCAGTATAACAGAGTTTGGCATCTATGACCATATAGAGCCTTATATGGTGCCATCTTTATGCTCGATTGAAAACTGTTGTTATATGTGGATTCAACCATCGGTAAATATTTTTCCTAGTTGCTTTCAAACTCTAATACACTGCAACGAAACATGCCCTCAAGAATCTGAATCATATACTTGGATTGACCGTCGCTCTGAAGGTGAAATGTAGTGCTAAAATACAACCACGTACCAAGAGCTTCCTGTAACTTTCTTCAAAATCATGATGTAAATCACGTATCTCTATTCGAAATAATGGAGACTGGCATTTCATGTAATTTGACAATCTCAAAAACATAACTCAACAAATTTGCCAAGGAAGAAGTTTGTATGTACCAAATTAGAATGTGTAGACTTTTTCAAACGGTCAACGATAACCCAGATGGCATCTTTCTTTCTCGATGATAGGGGTAAACCCGATATGAAATCTATAGTAACTCTATCCTATTTCCACTCCGGTATCATCATTGGCTGTAACAATCCTAATGGTACCTGATGTTTAGCTTTAACTTACTGACAGATTACACATTTAGACACAAAATCATAAATCTCTTGTTTCATTCTTGGCCACCAGTACATCTGTCTCAAATCACTGTATATTTTATTACTTATCGGATGAACAAACAAGCTACCACTATCAGCTTCATGTAAGATTCTTTGAATGAGATATGGATTCTTCTATATAAAAACTCTACCTTTAAAAAAAATAATCATCAGGTCCTATCTAAAATTCTGAATCAGAAGTTAACTCACACTGTACCCATTTAGGTAACAAATCGTCATCACATTTCTGAGCTTCACAGATCTATTGTAAAAACATTGATTTAGCTTTTAACTCAGCTAAAATCAAGCCATCATTAGATAATGTCAGTCGTGTATTCATCGCTCGTAGAGCAAATAAATAGTTTCTACTAAGAACGTCAGCAACTACATTCACTTTTCCTAGATGATAATCAATGATCAATTCACAATATTTTAACAACTCTAGCCATCTACGTTGTCTCAGATTCAAATATTTCTATGAAATTAGATACTTCAAACTCTTGTTATTGGTAAATATATGAAAATTTTCACCGAACAAATGGTGTCACCAAATTTTCAATACAAACACAATAGCTGTCAACTCTAAGTCATGTGTCGAATAGTTCTTTTCATGTGGCTTTAACTATCTAGAAGCATAAGCTATTACTTTGCCTTCCTGCATCAAAACACAACCCAAACCATTTAAAGATGCATCGCTGAAAATTACAAGTTCTTTACCTGATTCAGGCTGAACCAGAACTGGTGCTTCAGTTAATAGTGCTTTCAACTGATTGAAACTTTGCTAACATTCCTCGGACCATTCAAATTTCACATCTTTCTGTAATAGTCGCATCATCGAGAACCCTTTAACAAACCTTCGGTAAAAACTAGCTAATCCAAGAAAACTTTTGACTTTGAATACATTTTTCGATGGTTTCCAGTTAACAACTGCTGAAATTTTATCGGATCAACTCTGATGCCTTCAGCCGATACTATATGTCCTAGAAAATCGACTTCTCAGAGCCAAAACTCACTTTTCTAAATTTAGCAAACAATTGTTTATCTCGTAGAGTTTGTAACACAATTCTAAAATGCTTGGCATGCTCAGACTTGTCTCAAGAATAGATTCAGATATCATCAATAAATACCACAACAAATCTGTCTAAATATAATCTGAAGATTCTGTTCATCAATTCCATAAATACTACAGGCCTATTAGTTAACCCAAAAGGCATCACCAGAAATTCATAGTGTCCGTACCTAGTTCTGAACGCAGTTTTTGGTACATGCGAATCTTTCACTCGTAGCTGACAAGATCAATCTTCGAGAATACCATGGCATTTTCAACTGATCGAACAGATAATCAATATGAGGCAGTAGATATTTGTTTTTTATTGTAATCTTGTTGAGCTGGTGGTAGTTTATATACAATCTCATCGGTTTGTCCTTTTTCTTAACAAACAGAACTAGGTCAAGCAAAACCCCTATCTGTCAATTCTTGTGGTTGTGCTTTCAACTCTTTCAACTAAGTAGGAGCCATTGTGTAAGGTGCTATTGATATCAGTGATGTCCCCAATACCAGATCAATAGCAAACTCAACCTTTTTGACCGGTGGTACTCTAGGTAACTTTTTTGGAAATACATCAGGATACTCGCAAACCACTGGTACTATTTCAAGCTTCGATTCAAACACTTTAGAATCTAAAACATAAGCGAGATATGTATTGTATCCTTTTCTTACATATTTCTTTGCTAACATAGCTGAAATAACCATAGGGAACCCACTTGGACTATCTAATTCAATATGAAATGTCCCACCGTTCTGACATTTCAATACAATAAGCTTTCATCTACAATTTTCAACAGTATCATGTAGAGTTAACCAATCCATGCCCAAAATCACATCAAATTCATTAAACGGTAATAGCATCAAACCAGTCAAAAAATTGAGACCTCAAGTCATCTAAGGATAATTCTTGTAGAATTTATTAACTAGCACATATAGACCTAGGGCTTCAATACTTTAACCATGAATTCAGTAGACTCAACATGTAAATTCTTACTAGACACTGAATTCATGCACTTATTTGAATGAGTGGATCCTGGATCAATCAAAGCAGTAATATCAGTATCAAAAATAGAGAAAGTATTGGTAATAACATATGGCTTAGAAGCATCTTCTCGTGTGCGAATAGCATAAGCCATAATTTGTGCTCCTGCCTTAGATCTCATAGCAGAATCTTCTGTTACACCATGGTTACCATTCACATTTTTAGGATTACGAGGTGGTCTACCTCTCGTAGTAGTATTACTCAGCCTCGTGATCTGAGTTTTCTCTTTCTCAGATTTCTTTAGACAATCTCTAAGATAGTGGTCTAAGGAACCACACCTGAAGCACACTCCATTCTTTAATCGATACTTGCCATAATGTGGTTTCTTACAGTACTTGCACTCGGGCCAAACATCTTTGACATTGGCCATGCTTGCTACAGATGTAGCCTGAGGTTTTCGACTAGAGCGTCTGGTACCTCTGTCTCTACTAGAATATCCTACAGAAGTTGTAGAATGGTTGTGATATTCTTTTGATTTCTTTGACTCTGATTGATAGGACTTCCGAGTCGATCTTTTTCTCGAGTCTCTAGCTTTAAAATCAACACGTCTTTTCTTTTTACACAGCTCTTCGGCTTTATGTGCTCAATCAACTAATACAACGAATTCTTTCAGCTCAAGAATTCTAGCTAGAAGCTTTATGTCTTCGTTCAGCCCTTCTTCAAACCTCTTACATATAGCACTCTCGGTCGAAGTATACTCTTGGGCATTTTTGCTCAATCTAACAAATTCCCACTCATACTCTGACATAGTCATACGACCCTATTTGAGCTCAAGAAATTATTTACATTTCTGATCCAAACACCTCTAATAATATATTTATTTTAGAACTCGGTTTGAAAGAATTCCCAGGTGATCCGCTCTCTCGGCACAACAGAAATCAACGTGTTCCACCACTGGTAAGTCGAATATTCTAATAACAATACCGTGCATTTAACGCACTCAGCCGGTGAGCAGGATAACTCATCAAAAACCTTGATTGTATTCTCTAGCCAGAATTCAGCTCTGCCCAGTTCATCTTCAGTTGTAGCTCGAAATTCTTTATCGCCGTACTTACATATCTTATCAACAGGCGGCTTACTAATTTGGATTGGTTCGAAACCTTGAGAAAAAATGAGAACCAGTTAGGGAGTAGGAGGGGGTGGAGGTTGTTGAGCAGCTGGGTTCGTCCGTTCAAAATCGGTAAACCATTCATTCATTATCTAGAAGAATGCTTCTTTAGCCTCACCTCTTCGACCCTTAGATACGGGCCTTGTACTGCTCAATGCAACTCCATGAATGGAGGCTTGAGCGTTGCTCTCTACTTCATCGAAGTCAGCTCGGTTGGATGTCATTGCTATATGAAAATAGGTTTCAAATAGTCAAGATATATCACACTATCACATGTTATATAATGACATGTATATCTGGACTTGTACACCTATGTTCAGTTCGAGAAATGACTAAACTAAAGCTCTGATACTAATAAATATAACACCCCTAACCTGTATCTGTCGCCGAAATAGAATTACGGAGTATTATCGGAGTTTATAATACAAACAAACAGAATTTCAAACATTTCATAACATATCAATAACCATATTAAAACCAAGTTAAAATATACATATTTTCCCTTATATGAGCCTTCGAGGCCCAAACATATGTGTTAAAAACAAGTCAGGTCTAAATCAGAAACTCAAATAATTTTTCAAAAATAGTAAAATTTTTCAACATTACAAGGGTCACATGGCAATGTGGCCAGGTCTTGTGACTCACACGATCAAGAGACACGCCTGTGTCTCAGGCCGTGTGGGCATTCGAAATAGGAATACATGGCCACATCCCAGCTTGTGTCTATGCCCTTGTAACTATCTGACTTGGTCACACGGCCAAGCCACACGCCCATGTGCTAGGCCGTGTACCCTTCAAAAATAGCCTCACACGCCCATGTGCCAGGCCGTGTGCTAGGCCATGTAACAGCCTGACTTTTAACCCTTTGAAAGCTACAGGGGACACGGCCGTGCCACTTGGCTGTGTGTCACACACGGTTAAGACACACGCCCGTGCCTCTGCCTATATGGATGAGAATAAGCCATTTTACAAGCCATTTGTCTCACCCAAATTATCATGTACCTATAACCGACTTTACATATATAACAAAGCCATAATAAGGCATCCAAAACAAGCATAAACAAGATATATACATAAGGTATAACTTCATACAACCAATATGCGCTTAGGCACCTCATTGAGAAAATCAAAACATATACAAATGTGAACATACATTGATCAATTATTAAACAAAGGCTTTGTAACACCCCTAACCCGTATCTGACATAGGAATAGGGTTACGAGGTATTACCGGACAATATATCACATTCACATACATTTATACATTTATAATCAAAATCCATTCACAATGTCCCTTATAAGGCTCTATGAGACCTTAAAACATGCTTAAAAGTGGTTCAGGACTAAACTGATAACATTTGCAAACTTAGAAAAACTTAGAAAATTTTTCAACAATAAAGGGTCACATGCCTGTGTGAATAGGCTGTGTGCTTCACACAGCCACCAAACATGCCCGTGATGTAGGCCGTGTGAAAATAGGGCATACATACTGACTTGTACGACCGAAGACATGCCCATGTGCCATGGCCGTGGGAAAATTAGGGAGGTTACTGACTTGAGTCACACGGCCGGCCACAGGCCTATGTGCTAGCCCGTTGTCTCACATGGCTAGTAGACACGCCTGTGTGTCTAGGCAGTGTCAAAATTGTAGGGTATACTGCCTTAATTCAAAAGAGTACCCCAGAGGACACATGACTGTGTAACATGATCGTGTGTCACACACGGTGAGACACACGCTCGTGTCTTTGCCCATGCGGACAAAAATAGGCCATTTGAAAAGCCAATTTTCCACCCTTTTCTCATGCACACCTAGCCATCAAAATGGTATCATTTCAACATTTATATAGGCAGCCAAAACATACCAATTCCCATATATTTCATGCCAATTCATAGTCAACCATTTCACTACTCAAATTCACAACAAAAAACATACCAAAATATACCATTCCTCAAGCATTAATACATCTATCAAAATAACTAACTCAAATATCAAAATAACACTAATTCAATACCTTAATCTCATACCATATTATGCCAAAATCACAAGGCATACCATTTACACCACATAGCACATTTATACACATTATAAAAGCAAAATTCACATTGCATAACTTTATCATAAACAAGCCAAATCACATGTCTATAATTCCATAACACTAAATATACCATAGTGATACCAGCCTGTACATGCCATATACCATATATACAAGGCTTCAAAAGTACCAACAAAATGATCGATAGTGTGATAATGGTTCCCGATGATCCTTGATGTCAGAGCTAGCTTCGATACTCTATAAAACAAAGATGAATAAAACACAATATGTTTCATAGCTTAGTAAGTTCGTACTAAATATTTACTCAACAGTTCATAATATACAAGTTAACAATTAATAAACAATTAGTAAGTCTTATATCATCATTCAATTCTAATCCATGACCATTTATCCTATTTATACAAATCCATCAAACCTCATACACATAGTATCAACTACCACTTAGGTATCATACGTACCTGTACATTCCCGTATTTATTTATTTCATTTTCACTTTATTGTTCAATACGTTAAACCATCTAGAAATCATTCCATACTCAAAGAACTCGTACACTTAGTGTATAAATGATTAGTCAAAACTATAATGATATCGCACACTTAGTGCCATCACATTAATCTGAGTCTATCGTCGTATCGCACACTTAGTGCGACAAATAGACGAAGCTATTCCTATTCACACACTAAGTGCCAAACATAGTTGATTTGTCTTCGTATGCAATCGTAGTCACATATATACAATTTATGCAATATTAAAGCATTAAATACATAATTGTAACAATGATTATCATGTACGAACTTACCTTGTTCTCGGAATTGACGAATCGAATCGATCACTCAATAACCTTCGATTTTCCCCGATCTATATCTGAGTTCTTTCTTTTTTGATCTATATGTATTAAAAATTAACCCATTTAATCACCAATTAATTCAATTTAATCCACAAACACATATTTGGGCATTTCTTCACTTTAGCCCCGAAAGTTTCATATTTATTCTATTTAGTCCTGATCGCGATTTTCGTGTGGCAGGTTTTAAATATTTATAAAGAATCGTTCTTGAAACTAACTATTATCATGATGTAGGCAAGTGTACCTATCGAACAGTAGCAGAGTTTTAGCAAGATCAGATTGTCGAACCCAAAGGAACTAACAGTACTAGTAATGACTGTCTTTTTATTATCTAGCCTAAGAATAAGGGGGTTTGTTTTAACTAACTAATTAACTAAACTAAGAATTCACAGAAGGTAGAATTGGGGGATTACTTTTGGAAAATGATTGAATTAAGACAATACCTAAGGAAAAATCCACCTAGACTTTACTTGTTATTTTGGCTCCGAATCAGACGATTTATTCATTTAACTTGTCCCATAGAGATCCCTAAGTTATGTTTTTATCCCTATTCAGGACTAATAATGTCTAATCCCTAGATTCAACAATTGAGACTTTTCTCTAATTAACACCCTAGGGTTGCATTAACTCGATCTATGGATCCCCTTATTAGGTTTCACCCTAATTCGGAAAAATCTTGTCATCCTAAGTCTAGGCGCGCAATCAACTCCGCTTAATTATGAAAAATGTACTCTTAGACAGGGTCTATTCCTCCTCTAAATAAGAGCTTATCTTGAATCAGTATCCTGGGATATCAAAATAAGAATTAAGAACACATAATTAAGAACAAGTTAAATATTTATCATACAATTCAGAAAATAATAACAAGATTCGTCTTAGGTTTCATTCCCCATAGGTATTTAGGGGATTTAGTTCATAACTAAAAAGAAAAACATCTAAGAAGAATAATGAATACAAAATATAAAGAAAACCAAAAAATCCTAAAGGGAAATTGAGGGGAGATCTTCAGTCTTGATGGTGAATCCGGCTTCTGAGATGGATCAATCGGCTTCCCTTGAGCAGTTCCCTACTTCCTTCTTTCTGTGTCTCCCTCTCCTCTTTTTTAGGGCGTATTTATAGGCTTTAGAATGCTTAAAAACCCTCAAAATTATCCTTTTTTAAATTAGACACAACTTGGGCTAAATAGAGTCATGCCCGTGTGAGTCGTGATTCTGCCAAATTGACACGACCGTGCGGTCTGCCCGTGTGAGAAAGTCCAGGTTGTGTTGATTTTGTACTTCGGCCCATTTTCTCTATTTTTGGCTCGTTTATTGTTCCTTTCGCTCTCCTATGCTCACCTAAGTATAAAACATGAAATTAAGGCATTAGGAGCATCAAATTCACCAATTCTAGGGAAAAATCATCCATAAAATGTATTAAGAATGGGGTAAAAATATGTATAAATTACGGTTTATCAAATACCCCTACACTTATGCATTTGCTTGTCCTCAAGCAAAATCCTTAATTCATAATCAAAATAAATTCTTCTCAACTTATAATTTCTATCGATAATATCTCAAAATAATTCACAAGTAATCATACATTGAGAATTCAACTAAAAGAACATTAGAGCTTCAAACATTCCAAGTTGAGCATTTTATCCTGAAAACATAGGTGTCTCCCCTTATCTAAGTGGTTACCTCGATTCGAAATCTCACGGAGTTTAACATCCTCACTAAGGATTCACTCAAATCACTTAAAGTGTTTAAGGACAATGAATGTAGCACTCATCAGTCAATATGAAAAGTTATTACCATAGGGTTGCTTGAAAATCACATCTCCACTACTATAAATTGAGATGATACATCAATCAAAAGTTCTTTAGAGGGTTGTAACGAGGCTTGGTTAGGGGGTGCTGTCAGAAGCTGAAAGAAAAAGTTAGAATTGAGATTGAATTGAAAAATCACTTAACTAGAAAAAGATTTAATTATCACTTGCATACAACAAAGCTTCTTCTTAGAATATGGGATTTAAATACTTAAGCTCAAAAACAAAAGATTACTACTAATGTGTATACACAGTTCTTTTTTTAAGAACAATTTAAATAACATAGACTAACAATTAAGAACAAGACATGGCTGAGTAACTATTTCAATTCAAATCTCAACAAAAATAGGGATCAAATTTAATTTAGGGGATTTCAACAATAATGGGTTAAGAGTTAATATTAAGGGTAATACAAGAAATGACTTGTTAGGCTCAAAGGGGTTCACTAGGGGTTATGAAGGAGGTAGGTTTTTCATGGCATGAGTGGGTTAATCCTAAGTACCTTAATCATTTTGACATATCAAATCAAATGGTGTGCTCTTGACACGCATAATCAAGCAAGTTCGAGAATAACAGTTTAATACTGACACACTCAAAGCAATAATAAAAGTGAGCATGAAAGAATTAATAGAAGCTCAAAAGGCTAAAAAATCTCACAATAAATATGGCTTTTTGATGTTTAAAACTTGTGAATTCCAACTCAAAGTAATACCTAAACTTTAGGGAAACAACCTAAAATTTTAAATTCTTAAAAATCAATTTATCATGCTTGATTCTCTAATGTCTTAAAGTTTAAACAATCATGCATAAATGCCTATGTTTTAATTCAAGATATATCAATCAAAATCATAAATCAATCAAAATTTATCCTAAATATGATATGAGAGCTTTTCAAGAAAATAAGGCAGTCATTCAGGGATTTTTCTAATAATGTAATGAATACCCCCCACACTTAAGATGTACATTGTCCTCAATTTACAAAGATAGATATTTTGACAAATGTAAGTGTAAGTTCATAAGATAGGGAGAAAAATGAAACTTCCTAACTTAAAAATAGATGAAATTCCTGGATTAGCGAGTGCGAGTTGTTGGAAATAAAGCTGGAGGACAAACATGATTCTGAAGGAAAAAAAAGAGAATTGAGGGAATAATTTGATAGTAATCATAAAGATAAGCTATGTTTAAAAAGAAAAGAATCTTTAAAAATTAATAAAAGAAAAATAAAATAAGATAGATAATCTAATTTTCAAGTGGCACGGCCGATTCACACGCCCGTGTGGATCGTTTCCAGCTCGTGTTTGTCGCGAAGTGAGATGTTGTCACATGGTCCTCGGGCACGCCTGTGTGACTACATGATCATGTTACATGACCGTGTGTGATGTGGTTCACTTCTCCCACGGTCGTGTAACACTACGCATGCCCGTGTTATTTTGACAGTGTTGTCCACGGGTGATAGACACGAGCGTGTCGCACACTTGTGTTCATTTGGAAGATTTGACAACGGCCAGGTCGTACGCCCGTGGCCACTTATTGCATCCCGTGTTAGGAAAGATAAATTTTATCCTATTTTCACACGACCGTGTTTCTGTCCGTGGTTGTCACACGGCCTTAAGCACGGCTGTGTGATAGGTCGTGTGGAGTTGGGAACCTGTGCTTCAAAGACTCTGTTAGTGACCTAGATGTTTAAAAATTGAAATTTAAATAATTTAAAACCGTTAGTACTCGGGTTGCCTCTCGAGAAGCGCTAATTTATAGTCTAAGCTTGACTGTTACCTTGTTGGTTTATTCAGGGTGGTTTGTGGAGTCGTGGCTCCTCTCCATTGTCTTTAAAATTCTCACCGTTATAAAGTTTGAGACGATGTCCATTTACTTTGAAAGTACCGTGTGATGGGTGACTTACCTCTATTATGCCATATGGAAGAACTGATTGAATTATGAAAGGTCATGACCATCATGATTTAAGTTTCCAGGAAACAATTTGAGTCTTGAGCTGTATAGGAGGACAAGATCTCTAACTTTAAATTGTTTTCGTTGCTTTAAACGAGTGTAATGGCCCCGCTTTGTTGCTTCCTTCTATAGGCGTGAGTTTTCGTATGCATTGGCTCGCCACTCATCAAGCTCGTTTAGCTGCATCAACCTATTTTTTCCTGCAAGTTTGGGATCAAGGTTTAGAAATTTAATAGCCAAAAAGCTTTATGCTCTAGTTCGAATGGTAGATGACAACTTTTTCCGTAAACAAGTGTATAAGGTGATATCCCTATGGGGGTCTTAAAAGTAGTTCTGTAAGCCCATAAGGCATCATCTACTTTAATTGCCCAATCTTTTCTGTTTGATTCTATTATTTTTTCAAGGGTCCGTTTGATTTTTCGGTTTGCCACTTCAACTTGTCCATTAGTTTGAGGATGGTATGGGGTGGCTGTTCTATGATGAACTCCGTATTTCTTAAGAGTTTTTTCAAATTGGGTATTACAAAAAAGAGTGCCCCTATCATTAATAATTGCTCTAGGTGTTTCAAATCTCGAGAAGAGTTTCTTAAAGAAACGTACTACCACTCTAGCATCATTAGTAGGTAGAGCTTGGGCTTCCACCCATTTGGAAATATAATCAACTACTACTAAGATGTATTTATTCCCAAATGAACTGGGGAATGGGCCCATGAAATTGATACCCCAAACGTCAAATATTTCACATGAAAGCATATATTTTTGAGGCATTTCATTACATTTAGATATGTTACCTGTCCGTTGGCATTTGTCACATGAAGTAATGTACCTGTTAGCGTCTTTGAATAACGAGGGCCAGTAAAAACCTGATTCAAGTATTTTATGTGCGGTCTTAGTTCCACTGTAGTATCCTCCAATTGGCCCTGAGTGGCAATGTTCCAGTATTTTTGATGTTTGTAATCTTGTAACGCACTTCTAATGACCTGATCTGCACATCTACGAAAAAGAAAGGGGTCGTCCCAAAAGTAGTTTTTTACATCATTAAAGAATCGCTTCTTTTGCCGGTGTGTTAACCCTTTTGGGATAATATTAGCGGCTAAAAAATTCGTGATGTCTACAAACCAAGGTACCTCGGAGTCAGGTACACTGAAAAATTATTCTTTAGGAAACAAATCATTTATTTCAACTTCATCTAGTTCTTTGGTATTGGAGTTCTCAAGCCTGGACAGATGATTAGCCACGAGATTTTTAGCTTCTTTCTTATCCTGAATTTCCAAGTCAAATTCCTGCAATAAAAGAATCCATCAAATGAGTCGAGGTTTTGCATCAGTTTTAGTTAAAAGGTAGCGAATGCCGGAATGGTCAGTGTAAACAACAACTTTAGACATTATGAGATATGATCAAAATTTATCAAATGCAAAAACCACAGCTTGCAATTCTTTTTTCTGCAGTAGTATAATTCTCTTGTGCAGCTGTCAAAGATTTGCTAGCATAATAGATAGGCTGAAAATACTTGTCTCTTTGCCGTCCCAATACTACACCTACTGCAAAATCACTCGCATCACACATTAATTCAAATGGTAAGTTCCAATCAGGTCAATTATGATTGGAGCATTAATTAATTTATCCTTTAAAGTATTAAATACTTCTAAACACTCCTGATTGAAATTAAAATGTATATCTTTTTCTAGCAATTTAGTCAAAGGCTTAGCTATTTTAGAAAAATACTTAATAAATCTTCTATAAAAACCATCATGTCCTAAAAAGCTTCTAATAGCCTTAACCGAACTAGGAGGGGATAATTTTTTGATTGTTTCTATTTTAGATTTGTCCACTTCAATCCCTTTACTAGAAATTTTATGCCCTAATACGATACCTTCTTAAACCATGAAGTGACATTTCTTCCAGCTAAGCACAAGGTTCGTTTCCTCACATCTTATTAAAAGTTATTTTAAATTTTTAAGGCAAAGATAGAAAGAGTTACTGAATACCGAGAAATCATCCATAAATACTTCCATGATATCTTCCACGAGTTTGTCAAAGATAGCCATCATACAGTACTGAAAAGTGGCGAGAGCATTAAATAATCCAAAAGGCATTCTACGATAAGAGAACGTACCATATGGGCATGTCAATGTCATCTTTTCTCGATCTTTAGGAGCTATTAGGATTTGGAAGTAGCCAGAGATTCCGTCTAAAAAGCAGTAGTACATGTGCCCGGATAATCTTTCCAACATTTGGTCAATGAATGGAAAAGGGAATTGATCTTTTCTTGTGGCATCATTCAGTTTCTTGTATTCAATGCAAACTCTCCATCCTGTGACTATCCTTGTTGGGATTAATTCATTCTTCTCATTGGTCACAACCGTCATGCCTCCTTTCTTAGGGACAACCTGCACTGGACTTACCCAAGAATTGTAAAAAATAGGATAAATAATTCCAACATCTAGAAGTTTAATTACCTCTACTATAACAACTTCCTTCATGTTGGGGTTCAGTCGTCTTTGAGCTTGCACACACGGTTTGTATTAATCTTCCATCAAAATTTTATGGGTGCAAAAAGAAGGGCTGATTCCTTTAATGTCAGAAATTTTGCAAGCTATGGCCTTTTTTTATGTTCTTTTAATACTTGAATTAATTCCTCTTTCTCCTTGGGTTGCAAGTTAGAAGCAATAATAACTGGTAATGTAGAATTATTTCTAAGGAATGCGTATTCCAAGTGGTTTGGTAATTGTTTAAGTTCCAGTTTGGGAGGCTCTTCAATAGAGGGTTTTTGTTTAAGTTCATCGTTTATCTTAATGCCCTCATATTCTACTTCTCTTGAAGAATGCTCATTAGGTTCATCATCTATCTCCTCTTCTTGAGCTAGATACAGTTCCGTCATGTCTTTCTGTATAATTTCCTAAAAAGTGTCTTCAGTAGTATGATCAATGGAGTCAATAAAATAACATGAATCATCTTGTTCCCTAGAAAACCTCATAGCATAATAAATTTTAAAGATAATCTCCTCGTCACCTACTCTAAGTACCAATTTACCGTCACCCACATCGATTACAGCCCTAGCAGTGGCTAAAAATGGGTGCCCTAAAATTAAGAGTACTTCCACATCTTCGTCCATGTCAAGCACAACAAAGTCAACAGTAAATATGAATTTTTCTATTTTCACAAGTACGTCTTCTATAATGCCCCTAGGATATTTAACAGATCTATCAGCTAATTGAATACTCATCCTAGTGGGTTTAGGTTTCCCAAGACCAAGTTGTTTGAACATTTTATATGGCATCAAATTAATGCTAGCGCCTAAATCAGGTAGTGCTTTCTCTACATTCAGACTACCAATTAAGCAAAGGATCATAAAACTTCCTGGATCTTTCAGTTTGGTTGGCAGTTTGTTTTAGAGTATGGTTAAGTACTCCTCATTGAGTTCTACTGTAGATAAGTTCTCGAACTTCCTTTTATTTGTTAGAAGCTCCTTTAAAAATTTTTCATATGTAGGCATCTGCGAGATGGCCTCAACAAAAGGGAAGTTGATATATAATTGCTTAAAAAGTTCATGAAACTTACCAAATTGTGCATCAATGCAGTCATTTTTCAATTTTGCTGGGTATGAAACTTGTGGTTTATATTCCTTCTTCACTGGTTTGTCACTATTTTTGGGTTCTTCTTCCTTCCTTTCGCTTATCACGGCTTCTTCTGTTAGCTTCTTTTCAGATTCCACTAACACTTTCCCACTCCTTAGTGTAACATCTTTTACATGATCTTTTGATTTGGTGTTACTAGGTAAACTTCCTAGTGGTCTTTCCGAAATTAGTTTGGACAGTTGACCTATCTGAGTTTCGAGCCCTTGGATCAACGCTTGTTGATTTTTAAGTGCTGTCTCGGTGTTCTAGAAATGGGCTTCTGACACCGAGATAAATTTAGACAGCATCTCTTCAAGGTTCAGTTTCTTTTCCTGTTGATAGGGTGGTTGTTGAAAACCCGGAGGATGATGTGGTCTTTGATTTCCTTGACCGCCCCACGAGAAATTGGGATGGTTCCTCCAACCTGCATTATAAGTGTTACTATATGGGTTATTTTGGAATCTAGAGTTATTGTTACCCATATATTTAACTTGTTCCTCCTCGATGCTAGGGTTGAAGGGTTGGTACTCTGTGCATGCTCCTCCTCTATTCGTCTCGCACCTCATTACTGGATGTACCTGAGTAGAACCAAGTAAACCAATAATCTTTTTATTTAGAAGTTCTACCTGGTTTGACAGCATAGTAACCGAATCGACGTTATAAACACCTACTGTTTTAGTTGGCTTAGTCCTCATGACTTGCCACTGATAGTTATTCAGTGACATCTTTCAACAAACTCATAAGCATTTTCAGGTGTTTTATTATTGATGGTTCCGCCAGTAGCTGCATCAACCATTTGTCGAGTCGAATGATTTAGGCCATTATGGAATGTTTGAACTTATAGCCAAAGCGGTAACCCATGGTGAGGGCACCTTCTCAATAAGTCCTTGTATCTCTCCCATCCATCGTAAAGAGTTTCTAAGTCCATCTGCACAAACGAAGAGATATGATTACGTAATTTGGCTGTTTTAGCCGGCGGAAAATATTTTAATAAAAATTTTTCGGTCATTTGTTCCCAAGTATTATTTGACCCTCGTGGTAATGAGTTTAACCACTATTTAGCTTTGTTCCTTAATGAAAAAGGGAATAACCGAAGATGAATGGCATCGTCAGAAAAACTATTAATTTTAAATGTATCACAAAATTCCAAGAAATTTGCCAAGTGAGTATTCGGATCCTCATCCTGCAAACCATCAAACTGAACAAATTGCTGTATCATTTGAATAATGTTAGGTTGTAGTTCAAAATTATTTGCAGCAATAGCAGGCCTAACTATACTTGACTCAGTTCCTGTTAAAGTAGGTTTAGCAAAATCATACATAGTACGAGGAGTAGGATTTTGATTTGCTAGTTCAACGTGTATCGCAGGAGGTAGCTGATTGTGTTGGTTTTCAGCCATCTCTTCGGTTGGGGTTTGAGTATCGTCTTATTGCTCATTATCTGTGCATCTTAAGCTTCACCTTATTTCTCTTTGGTTTCTAAGAACTGTGCGATCGATTTCTTCGTCAAAAAGTAGTGGTCCTGACGAGTTTCTTCTAGTCATAAACTTTAAAAACCTGCCAAGAGAAAGAAAAAGTAAATTAATAAATAATAATTAAAATTAAATTAAAATTAAATTGCAAGAAAAATAAATTGCTAAAGTAATAAAAATTGAGTGTTCCTAATATCTTAGTTCCCTGGCAAAGGCGCCAAAAACTTGATCGTGATTTTCGTGTGACAGGTTTTAAATATTTATAAAGAATCGTTCTTGAAACTAACTATTATCACGATGTAGGCAAGTGTACCTATCGAATAGTAGTATAGTTTTAGCAAGACTGGATTGTCGAACCCAAAGGAACTAAAAGTACTTGAAATGACTGTCTTTTTATTATCTAGCCTAAGAATAAGGGGATTTGTTTTAACTAACTAATTAACTAAACTAAGAATTCACAGAAAGTAGAATTGATGGATTACTTTTGGAAAACGATTGAATTAAGACAATAGCTAAGGAAAAATCCATCTAGACTTTACTTGTTATTCTGGCTCCGAATCGGACGATTTATTCATTTAACTTGTCCCGTAGAGATCCCTAAGTTATGTTATTATCCCTATTCAGGACTAATAACGTCTAATCCCTAGATTGAACAATTGAGACTTTTCTTTAATTAACACCCTAGGGTTGCATTAACTCGATTTATGGATCCTCTTATTAGGTTTCACCCTAATCTGGCAAAATCTTGTAACCCTATGTCTAGACGCGCTATTAACTCTGCTTAATTATGAAAATGTACTCTTAGACAGGGTCTATTCCTCCTCTAAATAAGAGCTTATCCTGAATCAGTATCCTGGGATCTCAAAACAAGAATTAAGAACACATAATTAAGAACAAGTTAAATATTTATCATATAGTTCAGAAAATAATAACAAGATTCGTCTTAGTTTTCATTCCCCTTAGGTATTTAAGGGATTTAAGAGATTTAGTTCATAACTAGAAAGGAAAACATCTCAGAAGAATAATGAATACAAAACATAAAGAAAACCCAAAACTCTTGAAGGGAAATTGAGGGGAGATCTTCAGTCTTGATAGTGAATCCGGCTTCTGAGATGGATCCATCGGCTTCCCTTGAGCAGTTCCCTGCTTCCTTCTCTCTGTGTCTCCCTCTCCTCTGTTTTTAGGGCGAATTTATAGGCTTTAGAATGCCTAAAACCCCTCAACATTAGCCTTTTCCAAATTTGACTCAACTTGGGCTCTGCAGGGACACACCCGTGTGAGTCGTAATTCTGCCAAATTGACACGGCCGTGTGGTCTGCCCGTGTGAGGAAGTCCAGGTTGTGTTGATTTTGTACTTTGGCCCATTTTCTCCATTTTTGGCTCATTTCTCGTTCCTTTCGCTCTCCTATGCTCACTTAAATATAAAAGATGAAATTACGGCATTAGGAGCATTGAGTTCACCAATTTCGGGGAAAAATCATCCATAAAATGTATTAAGCATGGATTAAAAATATGTATAAATTACAGTTTATCAAATACCCCCACACTTAAGCATTTGCTTGTCCTTGAGAAAAATCCTTAATTCATATTCAAAATAAATTCTTCTCAACTTATAATTTCTATCGATAATTGTAACACCCCGAACCCGAGACCGTCACCGGAGTCGAACAAGAGGTGTTAACAGACTTTTAAAAAAATTTCCAGACACTGCCAATCTGCCTAATAGTCGCTTTAAAAATCATATCTTGAGTTCAGAAACTCGGAATCCAGTTCCGTAAATTTTCCCTGAAACTAGACTCATATCTCCATCTACATATTTTTTTCTAGAATTTTTGGTCAGCCCAATTAGTACAGTTTATTAATCAAAGTTTCCCATGTTACAGGGATCGACTACCCTGACCTTTGCGCATTACGACTTGGATATCTCCCTGTACAGGGCTTCAATACTGATTCCGTTTGTTTCTATAGAAACTAGACTCAGAGAGGAATCTATAAATATATGGCATGACTTCTAATTATCTCTGGTTAATTTATAATGAATTTCCAAAGTCGGAACAGGGAATCCAGAAACCGTTCTGGCCCTGTATCACGAGAACCTGAATATCTCTTAACATACTGTCCGTATGATTGTTTCATTACCTTCCTATGAAAATAGATTCATCAAGGTTCGTTTACATAATTTATTCACTATTTATATCTATTCCTACTATTTTTAGTGATTTTCCAAATCTACATCACTGCTGCTGTCAGCATCTGCCTTTAAGGTAGACTTTACCTATTTCATGGTTTCCATGATTCAACTAGCCCTTTTTGCATAAATAGCACAATTTATGATAGTGATTAACCATTCCCATGGCCAATCCTTGTCAAGCATATCCACACCAAATGATTATAACATTATACTCAAACACATATAAGCCATTTTCGCATGGCTATCCAAAATTATACAAGTCCAAAGGGTCCATGACCCACAACAAACGGGTAGTCCTATACATGCCATTTCGAAGTTCAACCAAAATTGTACCAAAAGGGGGGCTTTGATAGTGTGGGCGACTTTGACTTCAAGATCCCGAGTCCGATAGCTGGAGAACCAAATCTATAAAACAGAGTAAGCAATTTATGCTTAGTAAGTTTTGAGCAAGAAATTCCAGCACAACAAAAGTATAGCATTCATATAGCTAAACGGATAATTTCATATGCACAAATTTTCGATATCATACTAGCTTCACATTACCAACCCTTATGTACATACACAAAAGATCAACTTAGCCAAAGGCCGGTAGCTCGTTTATCAACTGAGCGAATACTTATTTGTAAGGGCTCAACTAAATTCAAGCACATACGAAACATACCTCAATGTTGGGATGTTTCTAGAGTATTAACTGAAATTTTTACAGCAAGATCATTCATTCCCAAATCACGTACCTTCGGAATTTAACCGGATATAGCTCCTCGTTTAAATGCCTTCGGGACATAGCCCGGTTATAGTAACTCGCACAAATGCCTTCGGGACTTAACCCGGATTTAGTAACTCGCACAAATGCCTTCGGGCTTAGCCCGGAATTAGTATCTCGCACAAATGCCTTCGGGCTTAGCCCGGAATTAGTATCTCGCACAAATGCCTTCGGATCTTAGTCCGGATATGGTCACTTAGCACAAAGCCTTCGGGACTTAGCCCGGATATCATTCAAATAACCATGCACATTTAACAATAAATCATGGCACATTCGTATTTCATTTTCGTTAGCAAAACTCAAACACAAGACACTTATCATTCTTGTAATTTCGGCTCAATAGCCACACACAAAGAGCATGATTTTGATTTGCTTAAAACATGATCTAATCAAATCTTAATTTAAGCTCTCTTACTCAAGAACTTACCTCGGATGTTGTCGAACGATTCCGATGGCTATTCGACCACTTTTTCCTTCCCTTTATCGGATTTAGTTCCCCTTTGCTCTTGAGCTTAATTAAACAAATAAATTGATTTAATCATTTGAGCATCGAAAAGAGGAACACAAGGCACTTAGCCCATATTTATACATTATACATTAAAGTCACATATGTACGGAATCATGAATAAAACTCAACATTTTAGCTAATTTTCCCCCTTGGCCGAATTTCTAAGCCAAGACAAAAGCATCAATATGCTTGCCTCCAACCGAATACATGCAACACCAAATCTTCTTCCTATGGCCGAATATGCATGTCTATGTTGGGGCCGATTATATGCTTAATACTTCCTACAAGTATGGTTACTTGTATTGATTATAAATATCATCTTGTTTCAAGTTCAAAACTTGGCTAATACACACATATATACACTAGTAAAGCATCCTCTCCCTTTCCATCAATTTAACACATGCATTGCTCATTAACATACAAAAGTTATATTCGGCCTTAGCACACAACTTGCTAGCCGATTCTTCCCCATCTAGCAACCAATGCACATATGTGCTCACTCAAAAATGCTAAAAAGGAGATTCAAGAATCATCAATCCACCATCACATGCATCATTAACAAGCTTAATATTTAGCATGCAATGGCATTAACACAAAATCCACCTAGGCCGAATATCATCCCCATGACATAGCAAGGATTTGAACCATGGGCTAATTAGAACTCAAGCTAGCAACTAAAAACATGCATGAATCTCATGGCACAACCTCAAACATACCTTAATTTAGATATAAGTATGGCCAAACCTCCTCCTAATCCTCTTCCAAATCAAACATGAAGCACGAACTCCTTCCTCCTTCCTTAGAATTTTCGGCCAAATGAAGATGAAAAAGGATGAACAAAATTTTCTCCTTTCTTTTCTTTAACTCACGACAATGGGGGGGAAGACAACCACACACATTTTTTTTTGTTTCCATCATATTCCCTTTCATTATTTTATGCCCATGCTCCTTATTTTATTTTTCCTAACATACCTCACTAACATAACATGTTTGTGACATGTTTCCACTCATGATGCACTAACACAACATGTCTATGACATGTCTTGCCCATCACACTTGGTCTACCATGCTTGTCATGGCCGGCCACTACTCATTAGGGGGGGAATTTGACATGCAAGTCCCCCCTTTTTCCACATGCACTAATAGGTCCTTACGCATTGACCTATCACATTTTAAAATTTTCTCACATAAGTCCTATTTGATGAAATTCACTTACAATTAACAAAATTCAAACACGAAATTTTCACACATGCACATGTACATATAATAAGCATCAATTATGACGGTTAATTATTTTTACGACTCGGTTTAGCGGTCCCGAAACCACTTCCCGACTAGGGTCAATTTTGGGCTGTCACAACTCTCCCCCACTTAAGAAATTTTTGTCCCCGAAAAGCTTACCGGTAAATAGGTTTGGGTATCGTTCTTTCATCGAGCTCTCGGTTTCCCAAGTAGCTTCCTCGATCCCGTGTTTGAGCCATAACACCTTTACTAGCGGAACCCTTTTGTTTCGCAACTCCTTCACTTCACGAGCTAGGATACGCATCGGTTCTTCTTCATAACTCATATCGGCTTGAATTTCAACCTCTGATGGATTAATCACATGTGACGGATCAGATCTATAGCGTCGAAGCATCGAAACATGAAAGACATCGTGAATCTTTTCAAGTTCAGGGGCCAAAATCAATCTATACGCAAACGGACCAACTCGTTCAGAGATTTCGTACGGCCCAATGAATCTCGGGCTCAACTTGCCCTTACGGCCAAATCTGAGTACCTTTTTCCAAGGCGAAACTTTAAGAAACACTTTATCTCCCACCTGATATTCAATGTCTTTTCGTTTCAAATCCGCATACGATTTTTGACGATCTGTGGCTGCTTTCAGACTTTCACGGATTACCTTTACTTTCTGTTCGGCATCCTTAATCAAATCAACTCCGAAAATTTTACTTTCACTGAGCTCGGTCCAAAACAATGGTGTACGGCATTTACGACCGTACAAAGCCTCGTAAGGTGCCATCTTAATACTTTATTGAAAACTATTGTTGTAAGCGAATTCAATCAAAGGTAAATACCGTTCCCATGAACCACTGAACTTGAGGATGCAACATCTCAACATATCCTCAAGTATCTGAATTGTCCGCTCGGATTGACCATCGGTTTGGGGGTGAAAAGTAGTGCTAAAACGCAGCTTGGTACCCAAAGCTTCTTGCAATTTCTTCCAAAATCGTGAGGTGAATCTCGGATATCTATCCGACACGATAGAAATAGGTACCCTGTGTAATCTCACAATCTGAGAAACGTACAATTCAGCTAGTTTATCCAATGAAAAATCCGTACGCACGGGGATAAAGTGGGCCGACTTAGTCAGCCTATCGACAACAACCCAAATCGCATCTTTCTTACTTGCTGACAATGGCAGTCCGGACACAAAGTCCATTGTGACTCGATCCCATTTCCACTCAGGTATCATGATCGGCTGAAGTAATCCTGAAGGCACTTGATGTTCTGCTTTCACTTGTTGACATATTAAACATCTCGAAACAAAGTCGGAGATGTCTCGTTTCATACCATGCCACCAAAACCAACGTTTCAAATCGTTGTACATTTTCGTACTCCCCGGGTGAATTAACATTCGGCTACAATGGGCTTCGTTCAGAATCATCGAAATGAGTTCCGAATTCCTTGGAACACACAAACGACTTCTGAACCTCAAACAATCATCATCATCAATTTGAAACTCCGATTCCTTGTTCGGAGCACACTCAGCCCGTCTTGCAACCAATTCATCATCAACTTTCTGGGCTTCACGAATTTGATGAATCAATAATGGTTTGGCTTTTAATTCAGCTACTAACACATTGTCGGGTAGAACAGACAAGTGCACATTCATCGCTCGTAAAGCAAACAATGATTTCCGGCTTAAGGCGTCCGCAACCACATTAGCCTTTCCCGGGTGGTAATCAATGACAAGCTCGTAATCTTTCAACAACTCAAGCCAACGTCTTTGTCGCAGATTCAAGTCTCGCTGAGTCATCAAATATTTGAGACTTTTGTGATCCGAAAATACATGGCACTTCTCACCAAACAAATAATGTCGCCATATTTTCAAAGCAAATACGATGGCAACTAGTTCGAGATCATGGGTCGGATAATTTCTCTCGTGTGACTTCAATTGTCTCGACGCATAGGCCACAACTTGACCTTCTTGCATCAATACGCAACCCAACCCAAGTAGGGATGCGTCACTATAAATGACAAACTCTTTGCCTGATTCGGGTTGCACTAAAATTGGAGCTTCAGTCAAATAGGTTTTCAATTGATCGAAACTTTTCTGACATTTCTCCGTCCATTCGAACTTAACATCCTTTTGAAGTAGCTTTGTCATTGGTGTGGCTATCATCGAGAAACCTTTGACAAATCGTCGGTAATAACCGGCGAGCCCCAAAAAGCTCCGAACCTCAGTAATATTTCTCGGAGGTTTCCAGTTAAGTATGGCTGAAATTTTGTTCGGGTCAACTCGAATACCCGATGCGGATACTACATGACCCAAGAAGCTAACCTCTCTTAACCAGAACTTACACTTACTGAACTTAGCATATAACTGCTTATCCCGCAGAATTTGCAACACTAGCCTCAGATGCTCAGCATGTTCGGTCTCATCTCTTGAATAGACCAAGATGTCATCAATGAACACAACTACGAACCGATCCAAATATGGTTTGAAGATCCGATTCATCAAATCCATAAATACCGCAGGGGAATTAGTGAGCCCAAACGGCATCACTAAGAACTCGTAGTGACCATATCTCGTCCTGAAGGCAGTTTTGGGTATGTCCGATTCTCGAATTCGCAACTGATAATAGCCCGATCTCAGATCTATTTTTGAGAACATTGAGGCTCCCTTCAGTTGGTCGAACAAATCATCGATACGCGGTAACGGATATTTGTTCTTTATCGTCACTTTATTCAGTTGACGATAGTCAATGCATAACCTTATGGTTCCGTCCTTCTTTTTCACGAACAATACTGGTGCACCCCAAGGTGAGAAACTTGGTCGAGCAAAACCTCTATCCGTCAATTCTTGCAACTGAGCTTTCAACTCTTTTAACTCGGTTGGTGCCATACGATACGGAGCTATCGAAATCGGCGTAGTCCCAGGTACAAGCTCAATACCAAACTCTACCTCCCGAACAGGTGGTAAACCCAGTAATTCTTCAGGAAAAACATCCGGGTATTCACAAACCACCGGCACGGATTCGGGTTTCTTTTCTAATTCTTTGTCATCAAGTACATACGCAAGGTATGCTTCGCACCCTTTTCTTACATATTTCTGGGCCAACATTGCTTATATTACAGCTGGCATCCCCTCCAAGTCCGTAGACTCAACTCGGATTACTTCGTTTCTTGCGCACCTCAAATCAATAGTCTTGCTTTTGCAATTCACAACCGCATCATGCGCGGTCAACCAATCCAAACCAAGAATAACATCAAATTCATCAAACGGCAAAAGCATCGAGTCTGCCGGAAAACAGGAACCTCGAATTTCTAGGGGACATTTCTTACACACTTTGTCGACAAGCACGTAACGACCCAAGGGATTTGACACCCGAATTACGAACTCAGTAGACTCAATAGGTAAAGTCTTACTGGATGCTAAGGTTTCACATATGTAAGAATGGGTAGAACCGGGGTCAATCAAAGCAATTACATTAGTATCAAAGAGAGTAAAAGTACCGGTAATAACATCAGGCGAAGAGGCATCCTCGCGGGCACGTATAGCATAAGCTCTAGCAGGCGCACGAGCCTCGGATCTGGTCGTAGCATCTCTAGATCCTCTCTGGCCACCACTAGCATCGCCCGTATTTCCAGATGGTCTACCTCGAGCAGTGGTAGCACCCGGTTTCCCACTTTGATTTACATTCTGTTCAGACAACCTCGGGCAATCTTTAATGAAGTGGTCAACTGATCCGCACTTGTAACAGGAGCGGTCAGGGAATCTACAACTCCCCGAATGCCATTTACCGCAATATCGACATTTCGTTCTGTCTCGACGTTCATTCCCAACACTGGCGACCGAAGTGCCTCGTGTACCCACAGGGGGTCGATCACGATCTCGTCTAAAAAGGCCCGAAGTGCCTCTAGACCGGCCCACATCATCTCGAAATTTCTTCGATGCCTGTTGAAGAGACTTTCCCGAGGATCTTTTACGAAACTCTCCAGTTCCCACATCAACTTTTTGTTTTTCTTTTCTAAGCTCTTCGGCTTTACAAGCTCGCTCGACAAGTACTACGAACTCTCGTATTTCAAGAACGCCAACGAACATTTTTATATCTTCATTCAGCCCATCCTCGAAGCGTTTACACATGATAGCCTCGGACGAAACACATTCCCGAGCGTATTTGCTAAGTCTAACAAATTTTCGCTCGTAATCAGTAACCGACATGGAACCTTGCTTAAGCTCAAGAAATTCCTTCCGTTTTTGATCAACAAATCTCTGACTGATATACTTTTTCCGAAACTCAGTTTGGAAAAACTCCCAAGTTACTTGCTCTCGGGGCACAACAGAAGTCAGAGTACTCCACCAATAGTAGGCAGAATCATGTAGCAAGGAGATAGTACACTTTAGGCATTCATCGGGTGTACAAGATAGCTCATCGAGTACCCGGATAGTGTTGTCCAACCAAAATTCAGCTTGTTCGGCATCGTCGCTATCCGTAGCTTTAAATTCAGTAGCCCCATGTTTTCAGATTCTGTCAACTGGGGGCTTATTTGACCTTATTTGGTCAGTTACCGGAGGTATTGTAGGTGCGGGGGTTGTATTAGTCGGGAAGGGAGGTTGTGGAACAGCCGTATTAGTTCGAATGTATTGGTTGAACCAATCATTCATCACGCTATAGAAAGCTTGTCTAGCTTCCTCATTCGGGTTACTAGCATTAGGTTGAGAGTCCGCCGGCGCTGTCCCTTGTGCGGGAGCAGGCGCTACACTCTCAAGATCATCAGCTACCTCTCGGTTGGGATCGGGATCCATTACTATAAATAAACACATTTACAATTATCAGAAATCACCACACTATCAAGTAATCACATAAAATGGCATGTATAGCTAGACCCAACGCATTACGGTAGTCCTAGAATCGACTAAACCGTAGCTCTGATACCAATCAAATGTAACACCCCGAACCCGAGACCGTCACCGGAGTCGAACACGAGGTGTTAACAGACTTTTAAAAAAATTTCCAGACACTACCAATCTGCATAATAGTCGCTTTAAAAATCATATCTTGAGTTCAGAAACTCGGAATCCAGTTTCGTAAATTTTCCCTGAAACTAGACTCATATGCCCATCTACATATTTTTTCTAGAATTTTTGGTTGGGCCAATTAGTACATTTTATTAATCAAAGTCTCCCATGTTACAGGGATCGACTACCCTGACCTTTGCGCATTACGACTTGGATATCTCCCTGTACAGTGCTTCAATACTGATTCCGTTTGTTTCTATAGAAACTAGACTCAGAGAGGAATCTATAAATATATGGCATGACTTCTAATTATCTCTGGTTAATTTATAATGAATTTCCAAAGTCAGAACAGGGAATCCAGAAACCGTTCTGGCCCTGTATCACGAGAACCTGAATATCTCTTAACATACTGTCCGTATGATTGTTTCGTTACCTTCCTATGAAAATAGATTCATCAAGGTTCGTTTACATAATTTATTCACTATTTATATCTATTCCTACTATTTTTAGTGATTTTCCAAATCTACATCACTGCTGCTGTCAGCATCTGCCTTTAAGGTAGACTTTACCTATTTCATGGTTTCCATGATTCAACTAGCCCTTTTTGCATAAATAGCACAATTTATGATAGTGATTAACCATTCCCATGGCCAATCCTTGTCAAGCATATCCACACCAAATGATTATAACATTATACTCAAACACATATAAGCCATTTTCGCATGGCTATCCAAAATTATACAAGTCCAAAGGGTCCATGACCCACAACAAACGGGTAGTCCTATACATGCCATTTCGAAGTTCAACCAAAATTGTACCAAAAGGGGGGCTTTGATAGTGTGGGCGACTTTGACTTCAAGATCCCGAGTCCGATAGCTGGAGAACCAAATCTATAAAACAGAGGAGCAATGAAACGGAGTAAGCAATTTATGCTTAGTAAGTTTTGAGCAAGGAATTCCAGCACAACAAAAGTATAGCATTCATATAGCTAAACGGATAATTTCATATGCACAAATTTTCGATATCATACTTGCTTCACATTACCAACCCTTATGTACATACACAAAAGATCAACTTAGCCAAAGGCCGGTTGCTCGTTTATCAACTGAGCGAATACTTATTTGTAAGGGCTCAACTAAATTCAAGCACATACGAAACATACCTCAATATTGGGATGTTTCTAGAGTATTAACTGAAATTTTTACAGCAAGATCATTCATTCCCAAATCACGTACCTTCGGAATTTAACCGGATATAGCTCCTCGTTCAAATGCCTTCGGGACATAGCCCGGTTATAGTAATCGCACAAATGCCTTCGGGACTTAACCCGGATTTAGTAACTCGCACAAATGCCTTCGAGCTTAGCCCGGAATTAGTATCTCGCACAAATGCCTTCGGGCTTAGCCCGGAATTAGTATCTCGCACAAATGCCTTCGGATCTTAGTCCGGATATGGTCACTTAGCACAAAGCCTTCGGGACTTAGCCCGGACATCATTCAAATAACCATGCACATTTAACAATAAATCATGGCACATTCGTATTTCATTTTCGTTAGCAAAACTCAAACACAAGACACTTATCATTCTTGTAATTTCGGCTCAATAGCCACACACAAAGAGCATGATTTTGATTTGCTTAAAACATGATCTAATCAAATCTTAATTTAAGCTCTCTTACTCAAGAACTTACCTCGGATGTTGTCGAACGATTCCGATGGCTATTCGACCACTTTTTCCTTCCCTTTATCGGATTTAGTTCCCCTTTGCTCTTGAGCTTAATTAAACAAATAAATTGATTTAATCATTTGAGCATCGAAAAGAGGAACACAAGGCACTTAGCCCATATTTATACATTAGACATTAAAGTCACATATGTACGGAATCATGAATCAAACTCAACATTTTAGCTAATTTTCCCCTTTGGCCGAATTTCTAAGCCAAGACAAAAGCATCAATATGCTTGCCTCCAACCGAATACATGCAACACCAAATCTTCTTCCTATGGCCGAATATGCATGTCTATGTTGGGGCCGATTATATGCTTAATACTTCCTACAAGTATGGTTACTTGTATTGATTATAAATATCATCTTGTTTCAAGTTCAAAACTTGGCTAATACACACATATATACACTAGTAAAGCATCCTCTCCCTTTCCATCAATTTAACACATGCATTGCTCATTAACATACAAAAGTTATATTCGGCCTTAGCACACAACTTGCTAGCCGATTCTTCCCCATCTAGCAACCAATGCACATATATGCTCACTCAAAAATGCTAAAAAGGAGATTCAAGAATCATCAATCCACCATCACATGCATCATTAACAAGCTTCATATTTAGCATGCAATGGCATTAACACAAAATCCACCTAGGCCGAATATCATCCCCATGACATAGCAAGGATTTGAACCATGGGCTAATTAGAACTCAAGCTAGCAACTAAAAACATGCATGAATCTCATGGCACAACCTCAAACATACCTTAATTTAGATATAAGTATGGCCAAACCTCCTCCTAATCCTCTTCCAAATCAAACATGAAGCACGAACTCCTTCCTCCTTCCTTAGAATTTTCGGCCAAATGAAGATGAAAAAGGATGAACAAAATTTTCTCCTTTCTTTTCTTTAACTCACGGCAATGGGGGGGGGGAAAGACAACCACACACATTTTTTTTTTGTTTCCATCATATTCCCTTTCATTATTTTATGCCCATGCTCCTTATTTTATTTTTCCTAACATACCTAACTAACATAACATGTTTGTGACATGTTTCCACTCATGATGCACTAACACAACATGTCTATGACATGTCTTGCCCATCACACTTGGTTTACCATGCTTGTCATGGCCGGCCACTACTCATTAGGGGGGGAATTTGACATGCAAGTCCCCCCTTTTTCCACATGCACTAATAGGTCCTTACGCATTGACCTATCACATTTTAAAATTTTCTCACATAAGTCCTATTTGATGAAATTCACTTACAATTAACAAAATCAAACACGAAAATTTCACACATGCACATGTACATATAATGAGCATCAATTATGATGGTTAATTATTTTTACGACTCGGTTTAGCGGTCCCGAAACCACTTCCCGACTAGGGTCAATTTTGGGCTGTCACAATAATATCTCAAAATAATTCACAGGTAATCATACATTGAGAATTCAACTAAAAGAACATTAGAGCTTCAAACATTCCAATTTGAGCATTTTATCCTGAAAACATAGGTGTCTCCCCTTATCTAAGTGGTCACCTCAATTCCAAATCTTACGGAGTTTAACATCCTCACTAAGGATTCACTCAAATCATTCAAAGTGTTTAAAGACAATGAATGTAGCACTCATCAATCAATATGAAATGTTATTACCATAGGCTTGCATGAAAATCACATCTCCACCACTATAAATTGAGATGATACATCAATCAAAAGGTCTTTAAAGGGTTGTAACAAGGCTTGGTTAGGAGGTGTAGTTACAAGCTGAAAGAAAAAGTTAGAATCGAGATTGAATTGAAAAATCACTTAACTAGAAAAAGATTTAATCATCACTTGCGTACAACAGAGCTTCTTGTTAGAATATGGAATTTAAATACTTAAGCTCAAAAACAAAAGATTACTACTAATGTGTATACACAGTTTTTTTAAGAACAAGTTAAATAACATAGACTAACTATTAAGAACAAGACATAGCTGAGTAACTATTTCAATTCAAATCTCGACAAAAATAGGGATCAAATTTAATTTAGGGGATTTCAACAATAATGGGTTAAGGGTTAATATTAAGGGTAATACAAGAAATGGCTTGTTAGGCTTAAATGGGTTCACTAGGGGTTAAGAAGGAGGTAGGCTTTTCATGGCATGAGTGGGTTAATCCTAAGTGCCTTAATAATTTTCACATATCAAATCAAATGGTGTGGTTTTGACATGGATAATCAAGCAAGTTCTAGAATAACAGTTCAATACTAACTCACTCAAAGCAATAATAAAAGTGAGCATGAAAGAATTAATAGATGCTTAAAAGACTCAAAATCTCACAAAAATTATGGCTTTTTGATGTTTAAAACTTGTGAATTCCAACTCAAAGTAATACCTAAACTTTGGGGAAACAACCTAAAATTTTAAATTCTTAAAAATCAACTTATCATGCTTGATTCTCTAATGTTTTAAAGTTTAAACAATCAATGTATAAATGCCTATGTTTTAATTCAAGATATATCAACCAAAATCATAAATCAATAAAAATTTATCCTAAATATGATATGAGAGCTTTTCAAGAGAACAAGGCAGTCATTCAGGGATTTTTCTGATAATGAAATGAATACCCTCCACACTTAAGATTTACATTGTCCTCAATTTACAAAGATAGATATTTTGACAAATGTAAGTGTAAGTTCATAAGATAGGGAGAAAAGTGAAACTTCCTGAGTTAAAAATGAATGAATTCCTGGATTAGTGAGAGCGAGTTGTTAGAAATAAAGTTGGAGGACAAACATGATTTTGAAGGACAAAAGGAGAATTGGGGGAATAATTTGATAGTAATCATAAAGATAAGCCGTGTTTAAAAACAAAATAATTTTTAAAAATTAATAAAAGAAAAATAAAATAAGATAGATAATCTAATTTTTCAAGTGGCACGGTCGGTTTGCATGCCCGTGTGGATCGTGTCCTGTCCGTGTTTGTTTCGAAGTGAGATGTCATCACACGGCCTTCGGGCATGTCCGTATGGCTACATGATCATGTCACACGACCGTGTGTGATGTAGTTCGCTTCTCCCACGGTTGTGTAGTGCTGCGCATGCCCGTGTTTTTTTGATAATGTTGTCCACGGGTGATAGACACGAGCGTGTCGCACGCCCGTGTTCATTTGGCAGATTTGACCACGGCCGGGTCGCACGTCCGTGGCCACTTATTGCATCCCATGTTGGGAAAGATAACTTTTACCCTATTTTCGCATGGTCGTATCGCACGGCCGTGTTTCCGTCCGTGGTTGTCACACAGCCTTAAGCACCGCTGTGTAATAGGCCATGTGGAGTTGGGAACCTGTGCTTCAAAGACTCTGTTAGTGACCTAGATGTTTAAAAATTGAAATTTAAATAATTTAAAACCGTTAGTACTCAGGTTGCCTCCCAAGAAGCGCTTGTTTATAGTCCAAGCTCGACTGTTACCTTGTTGGTTTATTTAGGGCGGTTTGTGGAGTTGTAGCTCCTCTCCATCGTCTTTAAAATTCTCACCGTTATAAAGTTTGAGACGATGTCCATTTACTTTGAAAGTATCGTGTGATGGGTGACTTACCTCTATTGTGCCATATGGAAGAACAAATTGAATTATGAAAGGTCTTGACCATCGTGATTTAAGTTTCCCAGGAAACAATTTGAGTCTTGAGTTGTATAGGAGGACAAGATCTCCAACTTCAAATTGTTTTCGCTGCTTTTAACGAGTGTCATGGCGCTTCTTTGTTGCTTCCTTGTATAGGCATGAGTTTTTGTATGCATTGGCTCGCCACTCATCAAGCTCGTTCAGCTGCATCAACATGTTTTTTCCTGCAAGTTTGGGATCAAGGCTTAGAAATTTAATAGCCCAAAAAGCTTTATGCTCTAGTTCAAATGGTAGATGACAACTTTTTCCATAAACAAGTCTATAAGGTGATGTCCCTATGGGGGTCTTAAAAGCAGTTCTGTAAGCCCATAAGGCATCATCTACTTTAATTGCCCAATCTTTTCTGTTTGATTCTATTATTTTTTCAAGGATCCGTTTAATTTCTCGGTTTGCCACTTCAACTTGTCCATTAGTTTGAGGATGGTATGGGGTGGCTGTTCTATGATGAACTCCGTATTTCTTAAGAGTTTTTTCAAATTGGGTATTACAAAAAAGAGTGCCCCTGTCATTAATAATTGCTCTAGGTGTTTCAAATCTCGAGAAGAGTTTCTTAAGGAAACGTACTACCACTCTAGCATCATTAGTAGGTAGAGCTTGGGCTTCCACCCATTTGGACATATAATCAACTGCTACTAATATGTATTAATTCCCAAATAAACTGGGGAATGGGCCCATTAAATTGATACCCCAAATGTCAAATATTTTACATGAAAGTATATAGTTTTGAGGTATTTCATCACGTTTAGATATGTTACCTATCCGTTGGCATTTGTCACATGAAGTATCGTACCTATTAGCGTCTTTGAATAACGAGGGCCAGTAAAAACCTGATTCAAGTATTTTATGTGCGGCCTTAGTTCCACTATTGTATCCTCTAGTTGGCCCTGAGTTGCAATGTTCCAGTATTTTTGATGTTTCTAATCTTGTAACGCATCTTCTAATGACTTGATCTACACATCTGTGAAAAAGAAATGGGTCGTCCCAAAAGTAGTTTTTCACATCATTAAAGAATCGCTTCCTTTGCTGGTGTGTTAACCCTTTTGGGATAATGTTAGCGGCTAAAAAATTTGTGATGTCTGCAAACCAAGGTACCTCAGAGTCAGATATAGTGAAAAATTGTTCTTCAGGAAACAAATCATTTATTTCAACTTTATTTAGTTCTTTGGTATTGGAGTTCTCAAGCCTGGACAGATGATCAACCGCGAGATTTTTAGCTCCTTTCTTATCCTGAATTTCTATGTCAAATTCCTGCAATAGGAGAATCCATCGAATTTGTTGAGGTTTTGCATCAGTTTTGGTTAAAAGGTAGCGAAAGGCGGAATGGTCAGTGTAAACAACAACTTTAGACAATATGAGATATTATCAAAATTTATCAAATGCAAAAACCACAGCTAGCAATTCTTTTTCCCTAGTAGTATAACTCTCTTGTGTAGCTGTCAAAGTTTTGCTAGCATAATAGATAGGTTGAAAATGCTTGTCTCTTCACTGTGCCAATACTGCACCTACTGTAAAATCACTCGTATCACACATTAATTCAAATGGTAAGTTCCAATCAGGTGCAATTATGATTGAAGCATTAATTAATTTATCCTTTAATGTATTAAATGCTTCTAAACACTCCTGATTGAAATTGAAAGGTATATCTTTTGCTAGCAATTTAGTCAAAGGCTTAGCTATTTTAGAAAAATACTTAATAAATCTTCTATAAAAACCAGCATGTCCTAAAAAGCTTCTAATAGCCTTAACCAAACTAGAAGGGGGTAATTTTTTAATTGTTTCTATTTTAGATTTGTCCACTTCAATCCCTTTACTAGAAATTTTATGCCCTAATATAATACCTTCTTGAACCATGAAGTGACATTTCTCCCAGTTAAGCACAAGGTTCGTTTCCTCACATCTTATTAAAAGTTATTTTAAATTTTTAAGGAAGAGATGGAAAGAGTTATCGAATACCGAGAAATCATACATATATACTTCCATGATATCTTCCATGAGTTTGTCAAAGATGGCCATCATACAACGCTGAAACGTGGCGGGAGCATTACAAAATCCAAAAGGCATTCTACGATAAGCTAACGTACCATATGGGCATGTGAATGTTGTCTTTTATTGATCTTCAGGAGCTATTAGGATTTGGAAGTAGCCAGAGAGTCCGTCTAAAAAGCAGTAGTACATGTGCCCGGATAATCTTTCCAACATTTGGTCAATGAATGGAAAAGGGAATTGATCTTTTCTTGTGGCATCATTCAGTTTCCTGTATTCAATGCAAACTCTCCACTCTGTGACTATCCTTGTTGGAATTAATTATTTCTTCTCGTTGGTCACAACCGTCATGCCTCCTTTCTTAGGGACAACCTGCACTGGACTTACCCAAGAACTGTAAAAAATAGGATAAATAATTCCAACATCTAGAAGTTTAATTACCTCTGCTTTAACAACTTCCTTCATGTTGGGGTTCAGTCGTCTTTGAGCTTGCACACATGGTTTGTATTCATCTTCCATCAAAATTTTGTGGGTACAAAAAGAAGGGCTGATTCCTTTAATGTTAGAAATTTTGCAAGCTATGGCCTTTTTATGTTCTTTTAATACTTGAATTAATTCCTCTTTCTCCTTGGGTTGCAAGTTAGAAGCAATGATAACTGGTAATGTAGAATTATTTCCAAGGAATGCATATTCCAAGTGGTTTGGTAATTGTTTAAGTTCCAATTTGGGAGGCTCTTCAATAGAGGGTTTTTGTTTAATTTCATCCTTTATCTTAATGCCCTCATATTCTACTTGTCTTGAAGAATGCTCGTTAGGTTCATCATCTATCTCCTCTTCTTGAGCTAGATTCAGTTTCGTCGTGTCTTTCTGTATAATTTCCTGAAAAGTGTCTTGGGTAGTATGATCAATGGAGTCAATAAAATAACATGAATCATCCTGTTCCCTAGAAAACCTCATAGCATCATAAATTTTAAAGATAATCTCCTCGTTACCTACTCTAAGTACCAATTTACCGTTACCTACATCGATTATAGCCCTAACAGTGGCTAAAAATGGGCGCCCTAAAATTAAGGGCACTTCCACATATTCGTCCATATCAAGCACAACAAAGTCAACAGGAAATATGAATTTATCTATTTTCACAAGTATGTCTTCTATAATGCCCCTAAGATATTTAACAGATCTATCAGCTAATTGAATACTCATCCTAGTTGGTTTAGGTTCCCCAAGACCAAGTTGCTTGAATATTTTATCTGGCATCAAATTAATGATATGGCCTAAATCAGCTAGTGCTTTCTCTACATTCAGACTACCAATTAAGCACGGGATCGTAAAACATCCTGGATCTTTCAGCTTGGTTGGCAGTTTGTTTTGGAGTATGGTTAAGTACTCCTCATTGAGTTCTACTGTAGATAAGTCCTCGAACTTCCTCTTATTTGTTAGAAGCTCCTTCAAAAATTTTGCATATGTAGGCATCTGCGAGATGGCCTCAACAAAAGGTAAGTTGATATATAATTGCTGAAAAACTTCAAGAAACTTACCAAATTGTGCATCAATGCAGTCATTTTTCAATTTTGCTGGGTATGGAACTAGTGGTTTATATTCCTTCGACACTGGTTTGTCACTATTTTTGGGTTTTTCTTCCCCTCTTTCGCTTATCTCGGCTTCTTCTGTTAGCTTCTTTTCAGATTCCACTAACACTTTCCCACTCCTTAGTGTAACTACTTTTACATGCTCTTTTGATTTGGTGTTACAAGGTAAACTTCCAAGTGGTCTTTCCAAAATTAGTTTGGACAGTTGGCCTATCTGAGTTTCGAGCCCTTGGATCGATGCTTGTTGATTTTTAAGTGCTGTCTCGGTGTTCTGGAAACGGGCTTCTGACACCGAGATAAATTTAGACAGCATCTCTTCATGGTTCGGTTTCTTTTCCTGTTGATAGGGTGGTTGTTGAAAACCCGGAGGATGATGTGGTCTTTGATTTCCTTGACCGCCCCATGAGAAATTGGGATGGTTCCTCCAACCTGCATTATAAGTGTTACTATATGGATTATTTTGGAATCTAGAGTTATTGTTACCCATATATTTAACTTGTTCCTCCTCGATGCTAGGGTTGAAGGGTTGATACTCTGTGCATGCTCCTCCTCTATTTGTCTCGCACCTCGTTACTGGATGTACCATGTAGAACCAAGTAAACCATCAACGTTATAAACGCCTGCTGTTTTAGTTGGCTTAGTCCTCATGACTTGCCACTGATAGTTATTCAGTGACATCTCTTCAATAAACTCATAAGAATTTTCAGGTGTTTTATTATTGATGGTTCCGCCAGTAGCTGCGTCAACCATTTGTCGAGTCGAAGGATTTAGGCCATTATAGAATGTTTGAACTTGTAGCCAAAGCGGTAACCCATGGTGAGGGCACCTTCTCAATAAGTCCTTGTATCTCTCCCATGCATCGTAAAAAGTTTCTAAGTCCATCTGCACAAATGAAGAGATATCATTACGTAATTTGGCCGTTTTAGCCTGCGAAAAATATTTTAATAGAAATTTTTCGGTCATTTGTTCCCAAGTAGTAATTGAGCCTCGTGGTAATGAGTTTAACCACTGTTTAGCTTTGTTCCTTAATGAAAAAGGGAATAACTGAAGATGAATGGCATCGTTAGAAAAGCTATTAATTTTAAATGTATCGCAGAATTCCAGGAAATTTGCCAAGTGAGTGTTCGGATCCTCATCCTGCAAACCATCAAACTGAACAAATTGTTGTATCATTTGAATAATGTTAGGTTTTAGTTCAAAATTATTTGCAGCAATAGCAAGCCTAACTATACTTGACTCAATTCCTGTTAAAGTAGGTTTAGCAAAATCATACATAGTACGAGAAGCAGGATTTTCATTTGCTGGTTCAACGTGTATCATAGAAGGTAGCTGATTGTCTTGGACTTCAGCCATCTCTTCGGTTGGGGTTTGAGTATCGTCTTATTGCTCGTTATCTGTGTAAAGCTTCGCCTTATTTCTCTTTGGCTTCTGCGAACTGTGCGATCGATTTCTTCGTCAAAAAGTAGTGATCCTGACGGGTTTCTTCTAGTCATAAACTATAAAAACCTGCCAAGTAAATTAATAAATAATAATAATTTAAATTAAATTAAATTGTAAGTAAAATAAATGGCTAAAGTAATAAAAATTGAGCGTTCCTAATATCTTAGTTCCTTGGCAACAACGCCAAAAACTTGATCGCGATTTTCGTGTGACAGGTTTTAAATATTTATAAAGAATCGTTCTTGAAACTAACTATTATCACGATGTAGGCAAGTGTACCTATCGAGCAGTAGTATAGTTTTAGCAATATCGGATTGTCGAACCCAAAGGAACTAAAAGTACTAGTAATGACTGTCTTTTTTATTATCTAGTCTAAGAATAAGGGGGTTTGTTTTAACTAACTAATTAACTAAACTAAGAATTCACAGAAAGTAGAATTGGGGGATTACTTTTGGAAAATGATTGAATTAAGACAATACCTAAGGAAAAATCCACCTAGACTTTACTTGTTATTCTGGCTCCGAATCGGACAATTTATTCATTTAACTTGTCCCATAGAGATCCCTAACTTATGTTATTATCCCTATTCAAGACTAATAACGTCTAATCCCTAGATTGAACAATTGAGACTTTTCTCTAACTAACACCCTAAGGTTGCATTAACTCGATCTATGGATCCCCTTACTAGGTTTCACCCTAATCCGGCAAAATCTTGTCACCCTATATCTAGGCGCGCAATCAGCTCCACTTAATTATGACAAATGTACTCTTAGACAGGGTCTATTCCTCCTCTGAATAAGAGCTTATCTTGAATCAGTATCCTGGGATATCAAAACAAGAATTAAGAATACATAATTAAGAACAAGTTAAATATTTATCATACAATTCAGAAAATAATAACGAGATTCGTCTTAGGTTTCATCCCCCTTAGGTATTTAGGGGATTTAGTTCCTAACTAAAAAGGAAAACATCTCAGAAGAATAATGAATACAAAACATAAAGAAAACCCAAAACTCCTGAAGGGAAATTGAGGGGAGATCTTCAGTCTTGATGGTGAATCCGGCTTCTGAGATGGATCAATCGGCTTCCCTTGAACAGTTCCCTGCTTCCTTCTCTCTATGTCTCCCTCTTCTATTCTTTTAGGGCGTATTTATAGGCTTTAGAATGCCTAAAAACCCTCAAAATTAGCCTTTTTCGAATTGGACTCAACTTGGGCTCGGCAGGGACATGCCCGTGTGAGTCGTGATTCTGCCAAATAGATACGGCCTTGTGGTTTGCCCGTGTGAGGAAGTCCAGGCCGAGTTGATTTCGTACTTTGGCCCATTTTCTCCGTTTTGGCTCATTTCTCATTCCTTTCACTCTCCTATGCTCACCTAAGTATAAAACATGAAATTAAGGCATTAGGAGCGTCGAATTCACCAATTCTAAGGAAAAATCATCCATAAAATGTATTAAGCATGGGGTAAAAATATGTATAAATTACAGTTTATCAAGTCCCTATTTCAAAAAAACACAAATTACACAAAATTTAATTACACCCAAGCCTATCCAAAATTCCTAGGGACCCCTAGCAGCCCAAAACTTTCATTTATTTCACAATTTAACCCCTCAATTTACACCTTCCTCAATTTAATCCCTAATATGCATTTTTACTCAATATTACTTTACAAAACATGTATATCAAGCACCAAGATTTCATAATTCATCATCAAACATCATAAACCACATGAATTCATCAACAACAACTTTCAAAATCATCAACACTCAAAAATTGAGATACAGGCTAGCTAGAACATAAAGCAACGATCACAAAAACGTAAAAATCATCAAAAACCGAACAAATTTCATACCTCAATCAAAGTTTGTAATTTTTGAATATAACAAACCCTAAATGGTTTTCTTCTTCCTCTATTTTTGGTTCAAAGAAAGATGAATGCCAAAATTTTATGATTTGTTTTGTTATAAATTACCTTATTAATCAAATACCAAAAGTAACCTTAATGAAATCATTATAAATTTACCTAATACATGCCCATTTATGACCATTTCCACTATCAATGGTCTAATTTCAACATAAGGACTTCTCATATAATAAATCATAGCAATTACCACTTTTAACATATAGAATGCAACTATTGTATTTTATACGATTTAGCCTTTTTTCTCAAATTGAGCTATTAAACGATAAAATTAGCTCACGAAATTTTCACACATATATATTGACATGCTGTAAACACCAAAAATAATATAAAATAATTTTACAACCTCAGATTTGTGTTTTAAAACCACTATTCTGATTTAAGCTAAAATCGGGTTGTTACAGGCTTGACCAAGTCTATACCATATTATGTCACTTGTTTTACCTTTCAAAAACATACCAAAAAGATACCAAATATATCATACAAGAATTATCTCTGAATAATCACATAATTCATATATGTCTAATGCACCAAAACACTATATTCACCTACATCATATTGTCACTTATCATTTGCATATTTGAACTATAAAACCATTATTCATAATAAAGCTTTTCACATACATGTCAAACTAACCATTATCTTATCAAAATACCAAAAACTCAATCAAGTCAAATGGCCATGTTCACAAAAAAACAAATAGGCCAATATTAGCCAAAATACATATACATGCCATTACAACCAAAATTTAACAACCAAAAATACCAAAAGAGCCGATGGATAGTGTGATATAGCTCTGACCAGCTTATGACTTGAACGAGCTTTAGATATACTATAAAACATAAAAAATAACATAAAGTAAGCATTTAAGCTTAGTAAGTTCGTATAACTTAGAATTTAACTTACCATTTGATCAAGTAATAGGTAAGTAACAAAGCATAACACAACAAATTTTGGCCAAAGGCCTAAGCACATATACACCAACCATATTAGCCATCTAAATTCATATGAACCAATAAATATGGATGAGCTCAATAATTAATCACATCCCATATACATGTATCATCCATTTCATATATCTATATATCATGTAACATCTTTTCCATGTATTTCATGTCTATACCCGTAATAGTTCATATCGAACTCATACCATTTTGTATCAAAGCATTTCCTGTTAAACCATTTAGAATACCATTGGATACTAGAGATAGCTCACACATAATGTGCTTGCTCATATAACTGCAATTTGTCAATTCATGTACAAGTATGCTCATATGAGCTGTGAACCGGTATGTTTATTTTAGCTATAGACCGGTATGCTCTCATGAGCAGTGGAGTGTCTGCAACACATGCAGGACCTCAGCCAAATCAGTGACCCTAATGACATGTCATTTGTATCCTAGTGATTCCTATGGTTCAAACGGGGATCGATAATCATCGTACATCATTAGATATGCATTCGGTAATTATATATGATAAATCATAATATTTATATATTTCAATTAAAAACATATAAATATAATTTAATTACACGAACTTACCTCGACTAGTATACATAGATCTGGAGGCGATTAATCTGGGACTTTCTCTTTGCTCCGGCCTAACTCTGTACGAGGTCTAATTGGATCTATATGAATAAATTTAACTTAATTCCACATATAATTCATTTAATTTAATCCAAAACATATTTTGGAAAAAATACCATTTTGCCCCTATACTTTTAATTCTTTTCCATTTAGTCCCTAGCTAATAAAAATGAAAATTTACACAATTTCACCACAACCCACTATGGCTAAATATCAAATAGGTCCTTAGCATGCAGTTTACTTCAATTATTTTGCAATTTCACCATTTAATATTTCCTATTTTTCAATTTAGTCCCTAATTGACAATTTCATCAAAAATCTATTTATAAAAGTTGTTTATCAAACGAAACCATTCATTTTCTAACATCAAACTTCAAAACTCATATGCATGCATCAATGGTAAAACCCTAATAGTTTAACAGTTTCAAAAATTAGTCCCTGGGCTAGCTAGATTAAGTTATAACGATCCCGAAAATATAAAAATCATTAAAAATGGGACAAATATATATACCTAATTGATCATACAAGATTGGCCTAATTTGAGCACAAAAATGACTTCTTTCTCTAGTGAAAATTAGTTAAAGATGATAATGGAAGATGATGATAATTTTTATTTTAATTAACTTATCATTTATTTACTTATTTACTTAATTAACCTTTAAAATTAATCAAAATTACACAAAATGCCAAGCCTTAATATCCCAATAACATATTTATGTCTAATTACCATATAAGGACTTCCATTTAAGAGTTCTACAGCTATTTAATACCTTTAGCTTCTAGAACTCAACCTTTGCATTTTACGCGATTTAGTCCTTTTTATCAAATTGAACATGTAAACGGTAAAATTTCTTATTGACATTTTTATAAGGTATTACTATCATGCTATAGGCAATAAAATAATAAAAAAATAAATTATTTGACTTCAGATTTGTGGTACCAAAACCTCTATTTTGATTTCAATAAAAACGGGTTGTTACACTACTTAAGAACTCTAATAAGCTATGAAAGTGCAATACCCGAACCTATTTTCTGGTAAGATTTTTGGCGATGAAAATTCCATCAGGGGGGAGAGTTGTAATAGCCTATTTTCAATGATATCTAAATAGTAATTTTGGGACCACAATTCTGCTGAATAAGTCATTATTTTATTATTAATTTAACCTCTTTAGGACTATATTAAGGCCGTATTAGAGTTTCGTTAAGAAATTTTTATGTTTAATTGGTTAATTAAGTGAAAAGGATTAAATCGTAAAAGGTGAAAAGTTGAGTTCTATTATTTAAAAGGGTTAAATAGCTATGAAACCTTAAAATAAAGGAATAGAAGGGTAAATAAACCATTTACTGAATTAGTGGATGTGCATGGCATGGTTTTATTGAAAATTTGTTAGTTTTAGAAGGTTAAAATGGTAATTAAGTAATTAAAACTTAGAATACAAGAAAAGAAAAATATGTATCATCTTATTTCTTCTTCTTCAACCGATTTTAAAGAAGAGAGGACACCATTGATGAACACAAGTTTCGGCAAGCATATAGTCTAGTACATGGTATGATCTTGAACCTCATTTTTAATGATTTTTATGTTTTTGAGTTCGTTTTAGATTAATCTAGCTAGCCTGATGGTCAATTTGTAAAACTGTTAAAGGTTGAGGATTATACGGTGGATGTTTTTGAGTGATTTGTGGTGTTAGATGATAGATTATGAGTCCTTGTTGTAAAATAAACAAGTTTTGTTAAGTGAGTTTTTGATGAATTTTGGAATTAGGGACTAAATAGTTAAAGGTATAAATTTTAGGGTTTTATTATGAAATGTTTGTTTAAATGAGTTGGTATGGGTCCCTATGAAGTTCGGCTAGCTTGAGTGGAAGATTAAAATAGTTAGACTTAAAATTACGAGCTTAAGGACTAAATTGTGAAAAGTTAAAATGTTAGGACAAATTGGTAATTTTTCATAAATATGAGTTATGGATTGAATTGGATGTTTGAGGTTAATTGAAGAACTTAGTTGAATATAATTATCTATTTAGATCAAGATAAATCTCAATCGGACCTAAATTGAGGAAAGACGAAAGCTTCGTATTAGTTCGACCTAACTTCTACGCCCCTAGTGTAACACCCCAAACCTGGCCCAGACGTTATGGCCAGATCTGACGTGTCACATGGACTTACAACTTAGTATGCATTCGCTGGTTTAAGTGATTGGGGTGGTCTTTGTAAAAACAGCAGTTGATTGAAAAGTCGGTTTATCAATCTTTAGGCTATCCATTTGTTGTGCTTGTTGAGTCTTGAAAACGTTCATTAATTTTGAAAACCCGCGTAGCCTAACACTAGCAGTTTCATCATAGTATAAACATAATCAGAAAATAAAACCATAGCGGAAAAAAGAAATTTAAATAGCGGCCTTATTACAACTTAAAACCCAAAATTAAATCAGAATATAAAAATAATAAAAATAAACTAACTTAGAAAAACCAACTTTGCAGATGATGTGGCCACTCCGAATCCCTCACGGCTCCAAGCCCACTATGGTTGGGGATTTCCTGCAGAGATGAAAATAAAGGGTGAGTTCGGTAAACTCAGTGTGTAACATAACCCAACCATAGCGCAAAACAGATCAAACCTCAAAGTCAGACTTATCTGGGCCTTGGCCTAGTACAGAAATCAGAATGAAACCCATAGGTCCACAGTAGATACAAAACAAATATATCATGAATGCAGAAATCCCAACCCAGATCCATCCATAACACCCCCGTACCAGCCTTACACCATGTGGGGAGACTACTCGACCCATCCAACAGCTACACACCACAGAAATTGCAGCGAGACTACCAGATATTGTGACGAAGTCACCAGATACAGATATTGTGGCTAGGCCACCAGAACAGATATATATATATATGTGGCGAAGCCACCAGATTGCAGCAATGCTGCCAGATATTATGACGAAGTCACCAGAATAGATATGTGTGGTGAGGCCACCAGATTGCAGCGAGGCTGCTAGAACACGTCCTCCATCAATATAAACCCATGTCCCATGCAACAGAAATAATATGTCATGGCATACGCATACAGAAACAGAACATCATACTTTTCAGAAAAAAATAACCCTAGGGGTAAAATCGTAATTTTGCATGCATAAGGGTATTTCAGTAATTATTACCTATTGCTAAGGTTTCATGCTCATTCTAACGTTTACCAAGTAATCAGAAGTACTTACCTCGTCTTTTTACCAAAGTGGGCCCGTTGACCCATTAGCCCGTTTTCAGCCCATTAAGCCCAAAAATACCATTGTGCACGAAAATGCACACTCTGCACTCTAATCATCCAAATGCACCATATTCATTAACAACTGTCTCACGAGCGCTCGCACGCTCGCGAGTTCACAAAATACCAACGTTTCGGTATTTCAGCTTTTACCGATTCAGTCTAAGGGAGGGTGTAGTTTACATACCTGGTTGATGACGATTGATGACGTTATCTCCCACGCGATAATCCTACAATCGATCACTAACACATTAGACTTACGAATTAACGATAACTAACATAAATCCACGTCAACTAACCCAATCATCACACAAGTTAGTCATTTACGCACGAGGGGCAAAAGAGTCATTTAACACCCTAGGGGCAAAATGGTAATTTTACCCCACAAGGGTATCTCAATAATTCTACCCTATAGGGGTATTTCGGTATTTCTACCCTACAAGGGTATTTCGGTAATTCTATCCTACAGAGGTATTTCAGTAATTTTACCCTACAGGGGTATTTCAATAATTCTACCCTACAGGGGTATTTCGGTAATTCTACCTTAGAGGGGTATTTCAGTAATTCTACAACTTATCCACTTGGGCCTACGGACCCACTGGGACCACATGGCCCATTTCAGCATATCGCGGCTCAAAATAGCCATCCTACTGCTAGAGTAATGAGAAATACACACCTGTTAGGAGACTGCAGTTAATCCGCGCTCCAAACTCTCTTAGCTAACGCACAACCCAAACGAACACGTCACAAAGCGAAAGGGATCACCCAAGAAGGGTATGCCTACTCTCCTCATGGTTTGCTCTATTTAACGCAAGCTCTCCATCTACTCTTATGTTAGCTTCCCGATGTGGGATCCCTCCATCACTAGAGTTTAAAGCCAACACCAACTCTTGCCGTCCCAACATAGCAAAATAATCAACCTTTACGTGCCAAGGGATTCGAACCAAAGTCCTCTCACATGCCAACTCACGCCACTACCACTAGGCCATCAACTCATTTGTGTCATAAATCCAACACATTAAACTTTAAAGCGCACCTACTTGCTTCCAGATTTATTGAAAAGAATAACCAAAATATATTGCAAGAGCCAAGACTTGAACCTTGGACCACTTGCTTCCTCTATGGCGTCACTTCCTTATCCCCTAAGTGGCGCCATCTTGCCACTACACCACACTCCTTTTTGTGTCATCTTTTACCCCTTTACTCTTAAAAGCCCAAACGCCAATTGCATCACCTGTTCATAAAATTAAAATTCCGAAGACTACCACAGATTTAACTTAAGTTTGGGCCTTCCAAAGGCCCACTAACCTACTAAAATATATATATATTAACCAACCAGAACACACACAAATTTTAAAAATCAAAGAAACACAGAAAACCCGAAAATTGGGGCGTTACAACTCTACCCTCTTTAAAGAAATTTCGTCCTCAAAATTTTACCTGAATCAAATAGATGAGGATATTGTTGACGCATTGCCACTTCTAGCTCCCAAGTAGCTTCCTCTCTGTCATGATTATGCCACGACACCTTTACTAGCAGAACTGATTTACTCATCAAAATCTTAACATCTCGATTTAAAATCTGCACAGGCTCTTCCTCAAAAGTTAAGTCTGTTTGGACCTCGATCTCTGCAACTAGCACAACATGAGTAGGGTCAAAACGATACCGCCTTAACATAGAGACTTGAAAGACATCATGAATCCTATCCAATTCTGGAGGTAGCTCCAACTGATAAGCCACTGGACCCACTCGCTTAAGAATCTGATAAGGCCCAATGAACCGCAGTCTTAACTTGCCTTTCCTCCCAAACCTTAATATTTTCTTCCAAGGCGAAACCTTCATGAAGACCATATCACCCACAGAGTACTCAATTTCCTTGCGCTTCAAATCTGCATATGACTTCTGTCTATCAGATGCTTCCTTTAACCGGTCTCTAATCAACTTGACCTTATCCTCAGTATCTGCCACCAACTCAGGTCCAAGAACCAGTCGTTCATCCAACTCAGTCCAACAACTAGGTATATGACATCTTCGCCCATACAGTGCCTCATAAGGCGCTGTTCGAATACTTGCCTGATAACTGTTGTTGTATGCAAACTCTGCCAATGGTAAGTAATCCTCCCAACTGCCTCGAAAGTCGATAACGCATCCCCTTAACATGTCTTCCAGAATTTGAATAACCCTTTCCGATTGACCATCAGTCTCGACGATGAGTTGTATACACCAACACCGGATGACGAGCCTCAGCAAATCCAGCACCCCTGCCAGGCACTCTTCTTCCTCGACCATTTCTATTACCACCTCTGCCTTGCCCACATCCTCTCGAAAACTGTGGTCCACCCCTCACTGGTTGAGTGACCCTCTGCTCTAAAACTTGAACCTGATTTGGTTCCTAGAGACAATCCTTAACCCTATGCTCCATAGATTCGCATCGAAAACAAGCACCAGAACGTTTCCAACACTCGCCCAAATGCATCTTCCCACAATTCCCACAACCCTGCAGTCTAACAGTATTCATCGGTACTGCTCGAACTGGCTCCATTACCCTTGCTCTCTTAACATTCCTGTTCATACCACCTGAAAGTCCTAAATCTCTCCTAAAACGGTTCTGATCTTTCTCATGATTCTGTCTTTCTGTATGCTTCACTGTCTCAGCTATCTTAGCTTTCTCCACTAAAGCAGCGAAGTTACGCTCCCTTTGCGGAGCAATTAGTACCCTAAGTTCATCTCTCAGACCATCCTCGAAGCGTACGCTACACTCATACTCAGCCACTGACTTACTCCCTTGGACCAGGTTCAGAAATTCTTTCCAGCGAGTGTCCACGTAACTAGCCCCAACATACTTTCATTTGAAGGCTGTCTTAAACAGCTCCCAAGTCACACTGTCAGCAGGAGTTCCATCTCTCACTGTGAGCCACCACTGATAAGCCTCATCCCTGAGAAACGATATGGCTCCCTTCAGCTTCTGCTCCACAGAGTAGTCCAGATCATCCATAATCTGCTCTGTGGCTTCTAACCAATACTCAGCCACATTCGGAGCTACACCATATACGCCCCTAAATATCTCTGCTCCATTGGCCGGAGCCACTCAGAAATAGACCCCCGAATTCTATTTCCCGTACTTGCCCCAGCAACCTTTTCCAAAACTCAGAGCATTGCGTGGGACAGAGCATCATCCCTGGCACCTTGATCATGAGACTTTACCTCTGTTGCTGGTGGTACTGGTGCATTGCTGCTGGAACATGTCTTTAAGACGAAGATTCAACCTGAGCATTACCTCGGCCACGTCCACGGCCTCTTTCACGAGCTGCTCGTATACTCATTTCGTATTATCTGATTAAGAATTTTATGAATCAGTTTAATATTTCAGTGTTTATTATAGATGTCTTATGAATAACAGTAATTCAGAGTTTGAGTTTGTTTCCTTTTGCGGTAGCCTAGCTACAGTCTCAGTCTACTTATCAGAGTTTCTACAAGTCCAGTGTTACCCTAACTAAAGTACCATGATAAGGTTTTGTACAAGCATATAACAGATATTTCAGAAACAATCAGAAAGGCTCAAAAAACTTACAGACTTGGGCCAGAGATTCGGTGTGCCACCTTCTAAAAAAACCTAATTTTAGAAATTAAAATCATCTATTTGTAAAGAGAAAATATTTGAAACATTCTCGAAAACAATTTATAATCAAGTCTCAAAAAAATGATTTTTGAAAACCTTTATTCAGTGTTTCTTTACAAACTCTCGTTTTTAGACCCGTTCCACAGCTGAGTTGTTGCAACTTGGCTCTGATACCACTAAATGTAACACCCCAAACCTGGCCCAAACGCTATGGCCAGATCTGACGTGTCACATGGACTTACGACTTAGTATGCATTCGCTAGTTTAAGTGATTAGGGTGGTCTTTGTAAAAACAGTAGTTGAATGAAAAGTCGATTTATCAATCTTTAGGCTATCCATTTGTTGTGCTTGTTGAGTCTTGAAAACGTTCATTAATTTTGAAAACCCGCGCAGCCTAACACTAGTAGTTTCGTCATAATATAAATATAATAAGAAAATAAAACCATAGCGGAAAAAAGAAATTTAAATAGCGGCCTTATTACAAGTTAAAACCCAAAATTAAATCAGAATATAAAAATAATAAAAATAAACTAACTTAGAAAAACCAACTTTGCAGATGATGTGGCCACTCTGAATCCCTTACGGCTCCAAGCCCACTATGGTTGGGGATTTCCTGCAGAGATGAAAATAAAGGGTGAGTTTGGTAAAATCAGTGTGTAACATAACCTAACCATAGCCCAAAACAGATCAAACCTCAAAGTCAGACTTATCTGGGCCTTGGCCCAGTACAGAAATCAGAATGAAACCCATAGGCCCATAGCAGATACAGAACAAATATATCATGAATGGAGAAATCCCAACCCAGATCCATCCATAACACCCCCGTACCAGCCTTACACCATGTGGGGAGACTACTCGACCCACCCAACCGCTACACACTACAGAAATTACAGTGAGGCTACCAGATATTGTGACGAAGTCACCAGATATAGATATTGTGGCTAGGCCACCAGAACAAATATATATATGTGGCGAAGCCACCAGATTGCAGCGAGGCTACCAGATATTGTGACGAAGTCAACAGAACAGATATATGTGGCGAGGCCACCAGATTGTAGCGAGGCTACCAGATCGCTTCCTCCATCAATATAAACCCATGTCCCATGCAACAGAAATAATATGTCATGGCATACGCATACAGAAATAGAGCATCATGCTTTTCAGAAAAAATAACCCTAAAGGTAAAATCGTAATTTTGCATGTATAAGGGTATTTAAGTAATTATTACCTATTGCTAAGGTTTCATGTTCATTCTAACGTTTACCAAGTAATCAGAAGTACTTACCACGTCTTTTTACCAAAGTGGGCCCGTTGGCCCGTTGGCCCATTGGCCCGTTTTCTGCCCATTAAGCCCAAAAATACCGTTGTGCACGAAAATGCACACTCTGCACTCTAATCATCCAAATGTACCATAGTCATTAACAACTGTCTCACGAGCGCTCGCACGCTCGTGAGTTCACAAAATACCAACGTTTCGGTATTTCGACTTTTACCGATTCAGTCTAAGAGAGGGTGTCGTTTACACACCTGGTTAATGACGATTGATGACGATATCTCCCACGCGATAATCCTACAATCGATCACTAACACATTAGACTTACGAATTAACGATAACTAACATAAATCCATGTCAACTAACCCAATCATCACACAAGTTAGTCATTTACGCACGAGGGGCCAAATAGTCATTTAACACCCTAAGGGCAAAATGGTAATTTTACCCCACAAGGGTATCTCGATAATTCTACCCTACAGGGGTATTTTGGTATTTCTACCCTACAGGTTATTTTGGTAATTCTATCCTACAGGGGTATTTCGGTAATTCTACCCTATAGGGGTGTTTCAATAATTCTACCCTACAGGGGTATTTTGGTAATTCTACCTTACAGGGGTATTTCGGTAATTCTACAACTTATCCACGTGGGCCTACAGACCCACTGGGACCACATGGCCCATTTCAGCCTATCGCGGCCCGAAATAGGCGTCCTACTGCTAGAGTAACGAGAAATACACACTTGTTAGGAGACTGTAGTTAATCCGCGCTCCAAACACTCTTAGCTAACGCCCAACCCAAACGAACACGTCACAAAGTGAAAGGGATCACCCAAGAAGGGTATGCCTACTCTCCTCATGGTTTGCTCTATTTAAAGCCAGCTCTCCATCTACTCTTATGTTAGCTTCCTAATGTGGGATCCCTCTATCACCAGAGTTTAAAACCAACACCAACTCTTACCGTCCCAACATAGCAAAATAATCAACCTTTGCGTGCCAAGGGATTCGAACCAAAGTCCTCTCACATGCCAACTCACGCCACCAGCACTAGGCCATCAACTCATTTGTGTCATAAATCCAACACATTAAACTTTAAAGAGCACCTACTTGCTTCTAGATTTATTGAAAAGAATAACCAAAATATATTGCAAGAGCCAAAACTTGAACCTTGGACCCTTTGCTTCCTCTATGGTGTCACTTCCTTGTCCCCTAAGTGGCGCCATCTTGCCACTACACCACACTCCTTTTTGTGTCATCTTTTACCCCTTTACTCTTAAAAGCCCAAATGCCAATTACATCACCTGTTCATAAAATTAAAATTCTAAAGACTACCACGGATTTAACTTAAGTTTGGGCTTTCCAAAGGCCCACTAACCTACTAAAATATATATACTAACCAACCAGAACATACACAAATTTTAAAAATCACAGAAACACAGAAAACTCAAAAATTGGGGCGTTACACCTAGTCATCAAGGTAAGTTTGTATGAAAGGTTATCATGTTTAAGTTATTTAAATTGAATGTTATTATGTTGTTTTAAGTATAAATGGGTTGATATATATAAACATTTCAATATGATGATGAATTGGCGAATATTGAGTCCCGGTCGAACCTTTGGAATTCTTAGGATACAAATGACATTTATTAGGGATTTCATGTTTTGGGTGTTGGTCTTGAATGTCTTACCGATGGATGAGGTCTTGCATTTGCTGTAAGTTCTCCATAGCTTGTGTGAGCAGCATTGTGTAGCTTACATTTCGACCTACAGCTCGTGTGAGTAGGCCCATTGCACAGCTCGTGTGAGTAATAATGTAAAGAAAATGTTACAGTTAAATGTAAAGGCATACTTTGTGTAAGCTTTCCCGAGTATTCGATGTAATTTTAGATGGTTCAACGGACAATAAAAGGGAAAGGAAACGATAAGTATGTAAATGCAATGAATCATGACATTATGGAACATTGAAGTTGCAAAATGTGATATTTGTACATGATGAGTCACATGTCCTATGGATGATTTCATATATACATGAAGAAGTGTACTAACTTGTGAACTTGATGTTGTTGTTTAGGCTTATGTCAAGCTTATGGTTATGGTCGATTTTATTCTTATGCTTCATATTATGCAAATGATATGGTAAGTTAAGTTTGGTTTATACGAGCTTACTAAGCATTCATTGCTTACATAATTGTTTTTCCTTTGTTTTATAGATTATTGAAAGCTCAATCGGTTTTGAAGCTCATTGGAGATCTATCACACTATCTAGAAGTCTTTTCATTAGTTTTTGAGCATTTTAGCGATGGTTTATAATGGCATGTATAGGGTGGTATAGTGGTTTTTTTGATGAATATGTAAATAGTAGCTTGGTATGTTTATGCTTTGATATTTATGTATAGCTGATGAACTTATAATGTTTGTTTAGGTAAGTCCTTTTGGTCACCTTGTTATGCATGTTTATAAGGTCCTTTATGGTATGTTTTGAATGGATTGAGAATGGTCAATATGTGGTATGTTTTAGTAAGTGTTGAACTAGGATGTGATGCTTGAAATGTGGAAATTTTGACATGTTTAAGATGGTGTTGTTTGTATGCATTTGATGTGCCTTTAAATGACATATTGGTTAGTTTGTATTCATGTGATATTTAGAAGTGTGTTTTGATGATGTTTAGGTACTTTTAAAGTGTGTATAAATGTGTAACACCCTAAACCCGGCCTAGACGTTATGACCGGATCTGATGCGCCACATCGAAGCGTTCAAAACATTCCGTATTACTTAGTTTGGAAAACTTAGTTGGTGTTGTAAAAGACACTTTTAAAAGTAGGTTAAAGTGAATGGAAGCTGTGCACCAGGTAGGAAACCAGGAAGAAGAGGAGGTGAGTCCGTCGGACTGCTTAAGTACCAAGCTCCATTCGGATCCAATCCTAGACATGCACACCGCCATTGCCACACTCTAACATCTCGTATAATTTTGAGAAAACCGTTTGGTTATGTCCATCTTAAGAAAATGATTAAGGTTGAAAATGTTTGCTTCGCGGAAGTCTTACTTGTATTCGTGTTATTTTGAAATCACTTAATGTTTTTGAAAACGCGTCCTAGAGCTAATCCATCTCGTTAGTTATCATAGTTCAGTTTTATCATAATAGAATTAAATAATAAAGAAACAGCCCAAACCATAAAAATAATTAAGCGGCCTTATTACAAAAAAAACCCAAAACCATAAATGAAAATATGGAAAATCTAGTTCACCAGAAGAAAACGAATTTGTAGAAAACGTGTGGCCACTCCGAATCCCGCCCAGCTCCAAGTCCACCAACTAAGGCTCACCTGCAAGGATGGAAGAAAATGGGGTGAGTTTGGGAAAACTCAGTGTAACACCCCAATCTTGTATCCGTCGCCGGAATAGGTAAAGGGGCATTACCGGACTTGAAACTCATATCAGAACAGTAAATTTTTTTTCTTTTGAAATAAGGAGCATTCCTTTGGGTAAATACTAAAGACAGTCAGGGATACAATTTAAACTTCTATAAGTACACATTCAAAAGATGCCATTTTCGCATGGCTTATATACATTAACCAAAATATCCTCCCACTACTAGTCTATTCTATACATGCCATAAGATAATCCAAAACATAGCAGTACCAAAAAATGGATAGTGATAGTGTGACTAGTTGCTGACGATCCCCGAGCCTGTAGCTTCGAAATGAGATCTATAAAACAGAGGAAACAAAGTAAACGGAGTAAGCATTACAATGCTTAGTAAGTTTTAAGCAGTGTCAACAGATAACAATCCAATTATAACATAGTTGTTCGTATTTTTATTTCACTCTTCCTTCGGGCATACCGTCCCTTTTACCGAATATGCACATCTCATCATATACAATAGGCAGATAAACTTTCACATAAAAGTGAGCTCATGTGACATAGTTTTATTGTATAATTTCACATAACCTTTCACACTGATCCGATGTCACATAAACATAGGAATAGTCTCATAGATTGCTCACGTATGCGTTACATGACTACCTTATGATTTAGTTCAAATCAAGCTCACATATAAACTTGGAGTACATACCTGTTTAACCTTTCGCATTGAATATATTTATAAGCAATTCTTATTACGAAGTCTTATAGCTTTAACCTCTACTCGGATTATCGGCGAAACCTTTAGCTCAGATGAAATCTCCACACGAAGTTATCGGGTCTTACCCGGACAAAATCTCCACACGTAGTCATCGGGTTTTACCCGGACAAAATCTCCACACGTAGTCATCGGGTCTTACCCGGACATAGTCACCACATATGGTCATCTGGTCTTTAATCCCAGGTTTACATCATAGAGTTTCATGCATATTTATTCACATGTTACAACATTCACATCGACTATCATATTTTTAATTTATTTACCTTATCAAATATCTAATAAAACACACCCTCCACCGTTTTTCATTTGGCCACTATATATATATACACATCTCATACATATCTCACATTAGCCATTTGGCTTTACCACATATCCATCTCATACACGTTTCGCATTAGCCATTCGGCTTTACCTCATATCTATCTCATACACATTTCGCATTAGCCATTCGGCCTTACCACATATATACATGTTCACATTCATCACATTGGCCATTCGGCCTTATCTCATATATGCATGTTCACATTCATCACATTGGCCATTCGGCCTTATCACACATACGCATGTTCACATTCATCACATTGGCCATTCGGCCTTATCACACATACTCATCTTCACATTCATCACATTGGCCATTCGGCCTTATCACACATACGCATGTTCACATTCATCACATTGGCCATTCGGCCTTATCACACATACGCATGTTCACATTCATCACATTGGCCATTCGGCCTTATCACACATACGCATGTTCACATTCATCACATTGGCCATTCAGCCTTATCACACATACGCATGTTCACATTCATCACATTTGCCATTCGGCCTTATCTCATATATACACATTCACATTCATCACATAAAATCCTAAATCAAAATATAAATTTTCATGTATTCACATCACAATTATCCAAATATACTTCACATACCACATATACTTTCATGTATACACTTTGTCTTGGCTGAATCTACATCTATCATTTTCTGATGAGTAATTCAATTTCAAGCCATACTATCATTTCATATTCGAATACTTATAAACTTACAAATTTCACAAATTTTAATATCAAAGATCCATCTAACACTCATATATCATTTTATAACATCACAATTTAGAATTCACGTATGAGTTTAATCAATAGCTTATGAGCAACTAAAACAAGTTTTATCCATGTTTACAACATGACCACAATTTCTCTACAAGCTGTTTTCCTGAGCAACAGTCGTTAAATTATTTGTAACTAGGGCTACGAAATTCCAAATTATGTGCCGTTAATTTTCCATGAAAATAGACTTGTATATACTCTATCCAAAAATTTTTCAGAATTTTTGGTTTGGCCAATCAATACCAGATTTTTCTTAAAGTTTCCCCTATTTTACTGCTTGACTACTCTGACTACTCTTCACTAAGAATTTAATTTCTCATTGTACAGAATTCAAAATATGTTTTCATTTATTTCGTTTGAAACTAGACTCATTAAGGAGTCTAAGCATAAAATTTTATCTTATAATCATTTTTGTATGATTTATAATGATTTTCCAAATACTGAACAGAGGATTTCGGAGCCATTCTGACTCTGTCTCACTCAACTTTGAAAATCTCATTATCGGCAACCCCTTTACTTACACGATTTCTTTTATACGAAACTAGACGCGTCAAGATTTAATTACATAATTTATCCAGATTTTAACTCAACTCCCACAATTTATGGTAATTTTTCCAAAACACGCTACTGCTGCTATCCCTAGCAGATTTATACAATTTACTCCGTAAAGTTCTCATTCACATATTTAAAACATAATATCATATATGCCGTCATTTAGAAAGGTCATTGACCTTAACGTATATACATAATTCATATTCATCCCGTTTTAAAACTTAAACTTACAAAGGAATCAAACTCAATTACTTAAGAACTTACCTCGGAAGTTGTCGAACGATTACAGATCGACTATTCGGTTAGGTAGCTTTCTCTCTTATCCGAATTAGACTCCCTCAGCTCTTGAGCTTGAATAAACAAATTTAATCTATTACAAACCAATTATACAAACTCATGGCCGAATACAACAAGAGGACTAACTAGATTCTACTAGCCACTCATTGCTCTATTATTAACCTTACTTAATTATAAACACATTTGGCAACTACCTCAACCTCATTTAATACAATTAACACCGAATTTCTCATGTAAAAAGTACCATTGCCGAATATCATTTAGTTCACCTTAATCCATCTCATGATCGAATGCCTTTAAGCTTAATATCATGGTATCGTAACTCAACATTTATCAATATGTCATTAACAAAATATGCTCATATCGAATTTACTCCCAATTACATCTCAAAATTCAACAAGCTTATAACTCATTAATAATTAAATTCCATTTCAAAGTATCAAAACATTATCAAATGTATACTCATCCTAAATGACCGAATGCACATTAACTAAGCACTTAACAATTTTCTTTAGCCATTGAACTCATTCGGCAGTGATAAGGATAAATTTAACAAACCTTAAATTTAACTTATAATTGTACATATCTCATTCAAAACACCCACACCAATTTATTATCCAATCAACCATATCCGAAAACCTATCATACAATTAAAACCCTTGTTCAAATTTTTATTCACTATAATACCATGGCCGAATCCCTCAATTAGCTAGCATAGCCTATTGTTTTCAATCTAAACACGTATATACAACCTAAATCCCTCTTTTAACACACAATTCACTATCTTGGAACTCATTTCTTAACTAATTTAACTTAGTCCAAAGCCGGATGCTATTTGAGCATTAAGCTCATGTTCTTTTCATTATTAAGCAAGTATTATAACTCAACTAACTTCATTAGCCGACTACTCAAGCTCATTTGAGCCACATATAGTAATTTAGTTTGTTTATACTCAATTAGAAACATTTCTCCTCACAAATTATCAAAACATACACAATGTAACCCATTGAGCTCCTGATCGAATGCTTCATGCATCCCAAACACAAAATCACATACATGGGTCATTTTAGGAGCTTTAAAACCAATTTAAATTTCTCAAAATCCAAAGAAAAACATATGAAATCATACCTTAATTCCCAATACAAGATGGCCGAATGCCTTAGGTGTTCTTCCTTCCATTTTTCTTTTTCCTTTCCTTATGGTTTCGGCAAGATGGAAAAAAGATGATGGGACTTTGTTTTTATCACCACCACTACTATAAATTTATTATTATACATAATTCCCACCAATTAAAAATGGAGACAAGAGAACACATTGTTACATGCATGTGTTGGCCGGCCATTTACATTCAAAAATGGTCTAATTGACATGCAAAACCACTCTTTTCAATGCATGTACTATTAGACCATTGTAAGATTAACCTCTCACTTTCCAACAATGTTTCATATAAGTCCATTTTAATAAATTCACATAAAAATGATCAAATTAATGCATGAAACTTTCACATATGCATTTATTCACATCATAAACACAGAATATAACTTTTAATTATTTATAAAACTCGGTTTCGTGGTCCCGAAACCACTTTTCGACTAGGGTCAATTTAGGGCTGTCACACTCAGTGTATACAGAAACCTATCCAAAGCCCAAATCAGCTCGAGCCCATTGGGCCTAAGCCCCACTCAGATAATAGTACACAGTGGACCGAAGCCCTTTTCAGAATACAGTAGCAAGGCCTTAGCCCCTTTTTACATAACAGTGTGGCCCATAGGCCCAGTTCAGTAACATAGGTAACAATAGTAGTAATGCATACAAACCCATCTGGGGAGACTACTCAACCCACCAACCGCTACACTGCCCCGTACCAGCCCTACACTCCATGTGGGGAATATCTCAACCCACCCAGCCCTACACTCCACAGTTGCAGTAACGCTGCTCGAATATTAGTAAGTTGAGGCAAAGCCTCCAGTACGTGGATGAACCACTTTCAATACTTCCTCCATCAATACCCCAATCCCATGCAACAGATATTAATAAAGCATATCGTGTACAATACAGTATTAATCAATCATGCAGTTTAGCCAATTTAAACCCTAGGGGTATTTCGGTAATTATGCTCTTTAAGGGTAATTTCGTACTTACGCAACTACACAAGCTACTTCAGTAATTTTTAGCAGTTTTATGCAATTTGGTTCCACCATCTAACTAACAGGATAATTTGCCCATCTCTTACCCATATTGGTCCGTAAGCCCATTGGGCCCAGTTTTGGGCCATCGAGACCCTTTTTCTGAAGTACGTTAAAATGTCACACGAACTTACTTACCACCTTGCGGTGCTAGATCTAACAATTACTCTACGTCTTGAGAGCATTCGCATACTCACAAGCCCATGAAATGCCGAAATTTTGGCATTTCGGCTTTTGCCGAATTGAACTAAGAAAGGGTGTTCGGTACACACCTGATTCGCAACGACTGCTACCAAGATCCCTTTCGATGTCCTACAATTGATTAGCACAGTTCTTATTTACAAACCGTAATCACTAAACCCAAAACTTGCTCAACCAAAGTCGAACCATGTTCCTAAAAAGCCTTTGAACCCTTACCTTTTTGCCAAAATCGATAGCTAGTTCCGAATCTGATTGCTCCAATGATTCACGCTTTTGATCCAACACTTAAGAAGACTCTAATCACCGAAAGAAAACATCAGTTACAAACCCTTAAAGCCATATGCTCAAATCGACAGCCTCCCTAATTTTTTAGGGATTTCGGCTTTTCCTAAAATCGTAAAATAAGAACAGATCTGAGATGATAAGTACTTACCCCTTACTCCTACTTGATTTCCATGCAATCCGGTGTAGATTTATCCTTAGAATAATGGTAAAACCCGAATCCAAGGGTTGAAGAAGTTTCGACTATAAGCCCCTAAACCAATGGTACTTTCGTCTTTTGGGTGGTGAAGGAGATGACGATATGAGGCTATGACCTTGAAGTAGAATTGCCGTCAGGTATCTAGGATTAAGAAAAGATAATCATAGATTTAATAAAACAAAAGAACATAGAAGGACCTGGCTTTGAAGAAATCGGCACAAGCAGTGATCACAGGATTTCGGCTTTTGCGACTTCGGCAAAGGTGCTGATGAATAGCAGGTTTTATGAACGGTTTTGAAGAAGAAAAATAAAGAAAGAAGAATAGAGAGAATGGTGGTTTCAGCTAGAGAGGAAAAAGAGAGAAAAGAACAACCCTAAGGTGTCTAAGCAGAAGAAAACGGCACCACTCAATACCCTAAGTGCCGAAATACTAACCTAATACCCCTCTGCCGAAATCCCCTTTCTAATTCCCCTAATTCGGCCAACTCTTAGCCTCTCTCCAAATCCCTTAAATCCCTCCCCTTATCACTCCTTAATCCAAGCATTTGGACAGATTCAAACTCTCCTTTAGCAGAATCCACTTGGACTCCAACACTTACCCCTCCAGCACTTAAAAATAAATGCATCTATTTGTCAACACTGGGAATCGATCCCATGCCTTCCCCAATGCTCCACACGCCACCTTTTTAGGAGCCTAGTTGCGTCACCCTTGCCACTCTACTAAGGCTCTTTTTGTGATGCCATTTACCCATAACTCTATACAAGGGCCATCTAGCCAGAACCCCTAACTCTTAAGTCCAAAAATTCAAAAAATTCAACCGGGTTTTGGCCAACACATGGGCCTTCTATAAGCCTATTTACCTACTCAAAACATTCATTTCACATCCAAATACAAAATTTTAAAATCTTTACAAAATATTGAAAACCGCGAATAAATCCGAAAATCAGGACGTTACAAAATGGGTTGAAAGGCCATGCATGAAATGGTTTTGAAAATGGCTTGATTTTAAGTAAATTTACATTTACATGGCTTGAGACACGAGCATGTGACTCAGTTGTGTGAGGCACATGGCTTGGTGACATGGTCGTGTGTCATATGATGATTTCTTTAGGGTTCAAGTGAGTGAGTTACACGGCCAGGCACATTGCCGTGTGACCCTACTCAGTGAGTTATACGAGTTAGGGCACGGGTTGGGACATGGTTGTATGTCCCTAGTTCGAATGTTACACGGCAGTATGACCCCTGTTTTGCAAATTTTGTATCTTTTTCCTAAACTTTCTAATCTATTTTTGTAACAACCCTTTTTTAGTGAAATCAGAACAGAGCTTTTAGGACCACAACTTTGATGTCAAAAAATTTATTTTATTATTATTTTATTTCCTACAGCATGATAGTAGTACTGTATAAACATTTCGTTAAGAAATTTAACGTTTCCATGCTCAATTTGATAAAAAAGACTAAATCGCATAAATTGCAAAAGTTGAATTCTAATAGCTAAAGGTATTAAATAGCTATAGAAATTTTTAGTGGAAGTGCTTATTATATGATAATTATACCATTAGAGTTGATAGTGGATTTTAATGGTTTGGCATTATTGAAATTATGATTAATTTTAAAGGTTAATTATGTAATTTGGTAATTAATGGCAAAATAAAATAAAACAACAATTAGGTTATCATCTTTAACCTTTATTTCAACCAAAAATCAAAGAAAAAGAAATCTATGGAAGCTTAGCATTCGGCCATTCTTGTTTTCCTTGATTGGTAAGATATTTTTGTCCCATTTTTTATGATTTCTATGTTTTCAGGATTGTTGTAGCTTAATCTAGCTATCTGGGGGAAAATTTGTGAAACTGTTAAACTATTAGGGTTTTTCCATTGATGCATGTACATGAGTTTTGAAGTTTGATGATAGAAAACGGATGGTTGTTGTTAGATAAATAACTTTTGTAAAGGGATTTTTGGTGAATTTGTCAAATAGGGACTAAATTGAAAAATAAAAAATATTACATAGTGAAATTGTGAAATAAATGAAATATAGGGCATGCTAGGGACCTAATTGATATTTAGCCATAGTGGTTTGTGGCAGAATTTCATGAATTTCTAATTTTATGAGCTAGGGACTAGATTGCAAAGAAATTAAAATTATAAGGGTAAAATGGTAAATTTTCCAAAATATGATTTTAGGCTAAATTGAATGACTTATATATTAGATTGAGTTAAATTTATCTGTATAGATCAACTCAAACCTAGTACAAAGTTAGATCGGGGCAAAGATAAAGTCTCAAATTAATCACCTTAGTATCTACGTATATTCATCAAGGTTAGTTTGTGAGATTAATTGTGATTATATGTTTTATTCTAAAATATGCATGAATTGTAAATTTGCTACATGTATAAATGGTTGCATATCCAACTATGTATGACTACCGAGCCCCATTTGAACTTTAGAAATTCGTTGGATACAAATGACATGTCATTAGGGTTTACATGATTCAGGTACTGGTCCTGAACATCCTAACGATGGCTGAGGTCCTGCATGTGTTGCGGATACTCCACAGCTCGTATGAGAAGCATCGTGTAGCTACATTTTGACCCACAGCTCATGATAGCATACCAATCTACAACTTGTGCGAACATACCAATTTATAGGTCGTGAGAGCATACCGATCTACAGCTCGAGTGAGCATATCGATTCACAGCTCGTATGAGCATACATGCACAAAATTTAATGGATTACAATTATATGAGTAAGCATACTATGTGTGAGCTATCCCAAGTATCCAACGATATTCTAAATGGTTCAACGGGCAATATTCTGATACAAATTGGTAAGAGTTCGATACATACTATTACAGGCATACATATGAATTACATGGAAATGTTGTTACATGTTATATAGAAAATGGAATTGGATGATACATGTATATGAAATTAATCATTTGATGTGCCCATCCATGATTGTTGGTTTATATATGTATTTACATGGTTAACAAGGTTGATGTATATGTGCTTAAGCATTTGGCCAAATTATGTTGGGATATGATATGTTTACTTACCTATTATGTGACTAAATGGTAAGTTTTATTCTATATTATAGAAACTTAGTAAGCTTAAGTGCTTACTCTGTGTTATTTTTCGTGTTTTATAGTGAATCAGAAGCTCATTCGGGTTGGAAGCTTGTCGGGGCTATATCACACTTTCCATCATCCCTTTTTGGTACATTTAGATGTTTAATTTTGGTTATAATAGTTAATGTTGGCCATATATTTTGGTTGTTGTAATAGCCCAAAATTGGGTCTAGTTGGAACAGAGGTTTCGGGACCATAAAATTTGAGATAAAAATAATTATTTTATGATTATTTTGAGGTCTATGATATGATTGCATGATTCTGTGAAAATTTCGTGAAGAAATTCTATGCATAAAGTGCTCAATTTGAAGTTAGGGACTAAATTGAATAAGTTGCAAAACTTACATTCTAGAAGTTTCTAGTATGAAATTGCTTTGAAATATTAATTAGGAGGTCTTAAATAGCAATTTGACCAATTTTTAAGTGATGGACAAAAATTGGACATGGATGGAATTTTTGAAAGTTTAGTAAGGAAGGGCATTTTGGTCGTTTGGTAATTAAAAGAAATAAAAAGGGAAAATAAAGCCAAAAATTGACTCATCTTTCTCATGGAGGCCGAAATTAGCATGGGGGAAGCCATGTCTAGGGTTTTCAAGCTTTCCAATCTCAATAGTAAGTCCGTTCTAACCCCGTTTTTCAAGTTCTTTACGTTTTTGGAATCCCGGTAATTTGATTAAGCTTATTCTAGCAATAATTTAAGCTAGGGTTCATATTTGGAAAAGTACCCATAGGTGAAATGTGTTTATTTTTCTATTTTATGATAGGATATGAGGTTCTTCTTGGGGCCCTCAGGGGAACTGCAGGAGAGGGTGACGAATTTTCGTGGTTGAACTTGCGGAAGATGACACTCCCTTTCTCTTCTTCGAAACAGGTACGACAGTTTTCTTTCCTCGTGAAGACGACATGGTACCTACGATTAGAATCATCAAGTCATCTTAATGAGTGGTCAAAGTAAAATGAAGATAAATTTCAAATAAAAATTAGAATTTCAGCCACAACTACTAATATTAACCAAACATAACCAACATAATTATTTTGATAGCATAATTTCGTGACATTATCATTGTAATGGCATGAGAATGGGCATAGTAATGGCATGTGTATGACAAAAGAGTGAGGCTTTCCTAACAACTCGATTTAACATGAAATGTATGACAAATAATCTAATAATGCAGAAATAATGAACAAAATGGAAATAGTAAGAGAAAAATAAAGATTCTTTTAAAAATAAACATTAAAAGTAAGTAGAATAGAGGTGAAAAGAGTAAACAAACGCTAAGGGAAAGAGATTGGGCGTCGAGAATGAAGTTGGAGGCGGCGCATGGGCGTGGCAGAGAGGCCGTATGGACTTGAAGTGGCTAGGGTTAGGGTTTTTGAGTGGGAAAGACAATGAATAGTGCAGGGTATTTATAGATTTTGGGCCACACGGCTAGGGGACACGCCCGTGTGCCCCAATTTCAACCCGTGTGTTTCGCATTTTTCCTATTTGGGTGTATCTGAAGCTCGTCCCACGCCCATGTACCTCGGGCATGTGGGTGCATACAGACGTGTCGAACGACCGTGTCTAGCTTCGTTGCTTCTCCCATGCCCGTGTATGCAAGGTCTACGCCGTGTTAATTTAATAGGTTCGACCACGAGTACCAGACACGGGCGTGTCGCACGCCATACTGTTTTAACAGGTTCACCTACGGTTCTTCCACACGGGTGTGTCGTACGCCCATGTTGTTTTGGCAAGTTCGACCACGGCCATGTCACACGGCCGTGGCATTTTATCGTAGCCCGTGTTGGGGAAATCTTTTGCCCTGTTTTCACACGGCCCTAAGCACGCCTGTGTGCTTGGCCGTGTTTCTGTGGAAAAACTTGTATGCAAGATCTCTATTAGTAAGTTAGGTGTTAAATACTAAAATTTAAAGAAATTAATATTGTTAGTGCTCGGGTTGCCTCCCGAGAAGTGCTTATTTATAGTCTAAGCTCGACTTACCTCTCCATTGAATGGTCATGGTGGTTCGAGGAGTTTATATTCCTCATTCCTGCTATCATTCTCATCAAAATAAGGTTTTAGACGGGTGTTGTTTACATTAAAAGTGCCGAACTTGGGATGACTTACCTCAATTGTACCGAATGGGAAAATGCTAAGTACCATAAGAGGGATTGATTCATTCGGTGTGGTAGTGACAATGTGAGGATCTGTGCCATCTAATACAACTTTATCTCCAACCTTAAGTTGATGTGGGAAGGTGTTGAGCTCGTTCTGGCATAGTTTTGGTTTATCATGTGTTCTCGATTTATGCGTCTGACATTCATCTAGTTTCTCGATTTGTAGCCTTCAATATTCATGAATAGGTCCTCTTCTATTGCTTGAGAATGACTCATGTGCTTCCTTCAGACTCATTTCCTGCAAAGTAGGTTGTACCATATTTTCAGTGTTAGTAGAATGGGTTAAACGATCACCTTCAATTTCCGATGTGTTGCCAGAGCTGCGAGCTTAAAGGCTGATTGTTTCGTCTCCCACACGGAGTGTGAGTTCACCTATGCCAACATCAATAATTGTTTTAGCAGTTGCTAAAAAGGGCCTTCCTAGAATTAAAGGAGTGTTGCTATCCTCCTCTATATCTAGAACAATAAAGTCAACGGGAAATATGAATTTATCAATTTTAACTAGCACATCTTCAATAATACCCCTAGGAAATCTTATAGTTTTATCCACTAATTGAATGCTCATCCTAGTTTATTTAGGTTTCCCAAGACCTAATTGGTTGAACATTTTGTAGGGCATGACGTTAATACTAGCCCCTAAATCAGCTAATGCATTATTAACATCTAAATTACCAATTATGTAAGGAATTTTGAAACTCCCTGGATCTTTTAGTTTGTTGGGTAGTTTATTTTGGAGAACAGCTGAGCAAACTACGTTCAGCTCCACATGTGACGCCTCGTCCATCTTTCGCTTATTTGCTAAAAGCTCCTTTAAAAATCTCATTGGGTTTGGCATCTGCGATAGAGCTTCAATAAACGGTAAGTTAATATGTAATTTTTTAAGGGTTTAAGGAATTTACCAAATTGTTCATCTGAGCGGTCTTTCCTTGTCGTATTGAGGTATGGTACACAAGGTTTATATTCGACAGTCACTGGTTTGTTTTTATTATAATCTACCTCATATTTACCTTTGCTTACCACCGTTTCTTGCCTCGGTTCTGGCTTAGGCTCAACAAATCCTTCTTCATTTTGAACATTATTCGCGTTGAGCTATTCTCTTGGGTTAGGTTCAGTATTACTTGACAAGCTACCTTGTGGTCGTTCGGAGATTAGTTTAGAAAGCTAGCCTATTTGAGTTTTGAGCCCTTGGATTGACCCTTGTTGATTTTTAAGTACCGTTTCGGTGTTCTGAAAATGAGTTTCTGATACCGAGATAAACTTTGTGAGCATCTCTTGAAGGTTCGATTTCTTTTCCTATTGATAGGGTGGTTGTTGGTAGCCCGGAGGTGGTCGCTAATTTCCTTGGCCTCCCCATGAGAAATTTGGGTGGTTCCTCCAACCTGCATTATAAGTGTTACTATATGGATTTTTTTGAGGTCGAGGATTATTGCCCATATAATTTAATTGCTCGTTATCCATGTTGTGGCCATAAGGTTGGTATTCCGAATGGCTTGTTCCAACTCCACTTGCTTCGCACTGCATTACTGGGTGAACTTGTGAAGAACTAAGAAAACCATCAATTTTCTTATTCAATAGTTCTACTTGATTAGAGAGCATGGTGACCGAATCGATGTTATAAACATCGGCTATTTTCGTTGGCTTTTTCCTCATAACTTGCCACTGATAGTTATTCAATGACATCTCCTCTATGAACTCATAAGCATCTTTAGGTGTTTTATTATTGATGGTTCCGCCAGCAGCTGTGTCAACCATTTGCCGAGTTGAAGGATTCAGGCCATTATGGAATGTTTGAACCTGAAGCCAAAGCGGTAACCCATGGTGAGGCCACCTTCTCAAAAGGTCATTGTATCTCTCCCATGCATCGTAGAGTGTTTCTAAATCCATCTGCACAAAAGAAGAGATATCATTATGTAATTTAGCTGTTTTAGCCGGCGGAAAATATTGTAGTAAAAATTTTTTGATCATTTGTTCCCAAGTAGTAATTGACCCTCGTAGTAACGAGTTCAACCACTGTTTAGCTTTGTTCCTCAATGAGAAAGGGAATAACCGAAGATGAATGGAATCGTCAGAAACACTATTAATTTTAAATGTATCCCGTAGTTTCAAAAAGTTTGCTAAGTGAGCGTTGGGATCTTCATCCTGCAAACCATCAAACTGAACAAACTGTTGTATCATTTGAATTATGTTAGGTTTCAGTTCAAAAGTATTTGCAGCTATAGCAGGCCTAACTATGCTTCATTCAGTTCCTGTTAAAGAAGGTTTAGCATAATCATACATAGTGCGTGGAGCAAAATTTTGATTAGCTGCAATTGCAGGAGGTCGTTGATTGTCTTGGTTTTTAGCCATCTCTTCGGTTGGGGGTTGAGTATCGTCTTCTTGCTCGTTCGCTGTGTATCTTAGGCTTCACCTTATTTCTCTTTGGTTTTTACGAACTGTGCGATCGATTTCTTCGTCAAAAAGTAGTGGTCCTGACGGGTTTCTTCTAGTCATAAACTAAAAAAAAACTGCCAGAAGAAAGACAAAGAAAATCAGTAAATTAGAATAAAATTAAAAATAAAATTAGATTGCAAGAAAAATAAATGGCTAAAGTAATAAAAATTGAGTGTTCCTAATATTTTAGTTCCCCGGCAACGGTGCCAAAAACTTGATCGCGTGATTTCGTGATAGGTTTTAAATATTTATAATTAATCGTTCTTAAAACTAACTATTATCGCTATGTAGGAAAGTGTACCTATGGAACAGTAGTAAAGTTTTAGTAAGACCGGATTGTCGAACCCAAAGGAACTAAAAGTACTAGTAATGACTGTCTTTTTATTATCTAGCCTAGGAATAAAGAGGTTTTGTTTTTAACTAACTAATTATCTAAACTAAGAACTCACAGAGAATAGAATTGGGGAATTGCTTTTGGGAAAATCGATTGAATTAAGACAATACCTAAGGAAAAATCCACCTAGACTACACTTGTTATTCTGGCTCCGAATCAGACGATTTATTCATTTAACTTGTTCCATAGAGATCCCTAAGTTATATTATTATCTCTTTTCAAGACTAATAACATCTAATCCCTAGATTGAATAATTGAGACCTTTCTCTAAGTAACACCCTATGGTTGCATTAACTCGATCTATGGATCCCCTTATTAGGTTTCACCCTAATACGGAAAACATCTTGTCACCCTATGTCTAGGCACGCAAACAACTCCACTTAATTATGACAAATTTACTCTTAGACAGGGTCTATTCCTCCTCTAAATAAGAGCTTATCTTGAATCAGTATCCTGGGATATCAAAACAAGAATTAAGAACACATAATTAAGAACAAGTTAAATATTTATCATACAATTCAGAAAATAATAACAAGATTCGTCTTAGGTTTCATTCCCCTTAGGTATTTAAGGGTTTTAGTTCATAACTAGATAAGAAAACATCTCAGACTAATAAAGAATACAAAACATAAAGAAAACCCAGAACTCCTGAAGGGGAAATTGAGGAGAGATCTTCAGTCTTGATGATGAATCCGGATTCTGAGATGAATCAATCGGCTTTCTTGGAGTAATTTCTTACTCCCTATTCTGTATGTCCTCTTTCTTCCTCCTCTAGGTGTATTTATTGGCTTTAGAATGCCTAAGAGCCTTCAAAATTAGCCTTTTCTAAATTGGACTCAACTTGGGCTCGGTAGGGACACACCCGTGTGTGATTATTTCAGGCCATGTTCGAGCCTGTAAGAATGGCACGGGCGTGTGTTCTACCCGTGTGGGCTGCCCGTGTGAGGAAGTCCAGGCCATATTAATTTCGTACTTTGGCCCATTTTCTCTGTTTTTGGCCAGTTTCTCGTTCCTTTCACTCTCCTATGCTCTCCTAAGTATAAAACATGAAATTAAAGCATTAGGAGCATTGAATTCACCAATTCTAATGGGAAATCATCCATAAAATGAATTTAACATGGGGTAAAAATATGTATAAATTATAGTTTATAATGTCGTTCTAGGGACCAACTCAATTCCAAACTTGACTTCCCTCACTGGAGGTAATCCAAGTAATTCCTCTGGAAATACTTCTATAAACTCACAAACCACTGGTACCTATTCAATATTTAACTCAGACACTTGAGTATTTAGCACGAAAGCTAAGTAGGACTCATGTCCTTTTCTCAAATACTTCTCAGCAGTCAACGATGATACTATTACAGGCTGATTACCAAACTCACTTGGTCCAATTCGAAGAGCATTACCGTCTTCACATTTCAGCTCAATAAATTTTCTCCCACAATCCACTACAACACTATGAGAAGTCAACCAGTCCATCCCAAGGATTACATCAAACTCATTAAACAACAATAACATCAAGTTAGCCGGAAAACAATGACTTCTAATTGCCAAAGGGTAATTCCTACATACTTGGTCCAGTAGTACATGTGTGCCTAATGGATTGGACACTTTTATTACAAACTCAGTGGACTCCACTAGCATACTCATACGAGGTATCAATTCCATACAAATATAAGAGTGGATAGATCTTGGGTCAATTAAAGCAACAACAGATATTTCACTGATAGAAAAGGTACCTGTGATCACGTCGAGAGACTCTGCCTCTTCCTGAGCTCGTATAGCATAAGTCCTTGCAGGCGCTCTCCCTTCAGACCTCACCACAGCATATCTTGACATGCTTCTACTGCTAGCCCCACTTCTAGGGTTCTTCTGTAGCCTACCCCACAAAGGGGCACTACTCACTTTCACATCTTATTTTCTCTCTCTCTCATAAAATTCAGGATAATCACGGATGAAGTGTTCCAGTGATCCGCACTTCAAACAGCCCCTTTCATTCCTTCGGCACTTGCTAAAATGACGCCTACCATATTACAAGCATTCCGGCTTATTTGGCCAAGTACTACCAACACTTACGACCGAAGTGGTTTGGGCTTTAGGAGTTGTGTTCTGCTGGTTCTTGTTCCTATTCGAATACCCCACTGAAGCATTTGATTGGGTAATGAATTCCTTCGATCTCTTTTCCCCATCTGTCTCTTCTTTGAGTCTCGCAACTCAAAAGCCGCCTTTCGTCTTTCCTTAATTAACTCTTCCACTTTATAGGCTCTTTCAACAAGTGCTACAAATTCTCATAGCTCTAAGATACCAACAAACACTCAGATGTCTTCATTAAGTCTATCCTCAAATATCTTACACATAGTGGCCTTTGTCGACACGCACTCCCACGCGTATTTGCTGAGCTTCATAAACTCTCTTTCATACTTTGTCACCAACCTACTACCTTGCTTTAACTCTAGGAATTACTTCTTTTTAAAATCTTCCTGGAAGAATTCCCAAGTGACCCTCTCTCTCGGTACAAAAAACACGAGAGTATTCCACCACTGATAAGCTGAATCCCATAGGAGTGACACTGTACACTTTACACACTCTTCAGGTGTGCACGATAGTTCATCAAATACCCTAATGGTATTCTCCAACCAAAACTCTACTTTTTCTAGGACGTCATCTATGTTAGCCTGGAATTCTTCGGCCCCTTGTTTTCGAATCTTACCTATCGGAGGTTTCTCTCTTCTAAACATATCTCCACTTTGTGGAGCTAACGGGGCATACTTAGGAATTGGAAGAGGTGGGGGAGGTAGAGTGTTTGGGTTCGCACGAACAAACTCCATGTACCAAGCATCCATCATTCGGAGATAGGCTTCTTTAGCCCCTCCACCTTGGACCATAGTCATGGGCTCACTCTCAGCAAGTGTGATCCCTTGGGCGGGAGCCGTCGCGTTACTCTCTACGTCATCTGCCGTATCTCTATCAAGTTCCATTTACTATTTTAAAAAAACATAATTTATAATTGTCAGAAATCGTCACACTATCAATATACAGTTATGGCATGCATAGCTAGACTCATACTCTCGCTAAGTTAGTCCTAGAACCGACTAAACCATAGCCCTGATACCACTAAATGTAACACCCCATACTCGTAACCCACACCGGAGAGGAGTACAAGGCATTACCTAATGTGATCTCATGCACACAAACAACCTCGAGTCACTAAGACTCAGTTTAGTTTAAAACTTTTTCAAATTCTACTTAAATCTTCCTATTACGGGCCTACAAGACCCAAATCGGCCATTGGAAACTAATCAAGACCATTCTGGGTCCTTAAACCAACTATGAAAATTTTGTCTTTAAAACAGGGCACTTGCCCGTGTGACCATCTTGACATGGTTGTGCTGATGGCCCGTGTGGCTTACATGGCCTAAACACTTCGGGACATGCCCATGTCCTTTACCCGTGTGAAATTAATTTCTAATTCACACTTAAAGGGGTTTTCGTACGACCAGGCACTTGCCCGTGTCCATGGCCCATGTCCCTCACACGGCCAGGACACGCCCTTGTGTTAGGCCGTGCCCTCTACACGGCTAAGACACACGACCGTGTCTCTGCCCATGTGTTTATTACCATGCAGACTGGCTTGAAATGTTTACGTACAGGGGCCACACGACCGGGGCAAGCCATGTGTCACACACGGCCTAGACACACGCTCGTGTGCCTATCCGTGTGGACAATATAAGGCTATTTACCAAGCCTCATTGCCCCTCCCTTACATACCTAGTTTCATACACATACCAACCAATACCAACACAAGCACAATTCATATAACCAGTTCAACCACAACAGGCATTCATTTAACCATGGTAACACATCTTTTATAGAATATTAACTATCAGTCAAAGCTTAATACAAATTAAAGGGTTATGTCCTATACATGCCATATTCAAAAATATAAATCCAACTATACCAAATGCTTCGGTCGATAGTGTGATCGATATCTCTGACTTCCGGTGATCCTTTGGCTAGTTAGGCAACACTAAAAGAAAAATGGAAAGAAAAAGGAGTAAGCATAAAGGCTTAGTAAGTTGCACATAAATAATTATACAACAACAATTTATCAATAATCAACATACTCATTACACAAAGGTAGGCATAAGCACAACTTACTCGTTACCATCCATACAAGTCACATATTATATAATGAGCTCATATCTTATATGTACCAAATAGGTACCTATACCATTCACCACAAGGTTATACTTTTCTTCATTAACCTAAAATCATGATTCTCGCCGTTGAACCATTCGAAACACTATCGGATATTCCATAAACCTCAAACATGGGGCCAGTTGCTGATGCCATGTCCAGGATATGGTCTTACACTGGCTATCATCATTGAGGCCGATGCCATGTCCTAGACATGGTCTTACATAGCTCTCGCATATTCGTGCTGATGCCATGTCCCAGAAATGGTTTTACACTGACACATCTCGTAGCCGATGCATGTCCCAGACATGTCTTACATTGGCTTACTTCTTAAGGCTGATGCATGTCCCATACATGTCTTACTCTAGCAATCATCTCAATCCCGATGCCATGTCCCAAACATGGTCTTACACTGGCTCTCATAATGTGGCCGATGCATGTCCCAGACATGTCATACACTAGCTCACACCAGTGACCCAAATGTCATGGCAAAAATATCCAATTTACTTCCTAAGGTTCCAACGGGAATTCTACCATCTCAATGATCATTACACATTCTCAATTCCAAAATCAAGCAATTCATGTCATATCTATTCAATGAAAATTCAAACACATATAGTAGCAATGTAGTTGTATTATTTACATACAACTTACCTCGGATTACAAAATGTATACGACTAGTCGATTTAGTCGATTTGCTTGCCTTTCCCCCAGTCTAGGTTCAGATTTGAAAATTCTTGATCTATATTAGCAAATAACACCCATTTAGTCACTAAATAAAATTAAGCAATTAAAAATTCACATCTTCAGTAAAATAACCATTTTGCCCCTAGACTTTGGCAAAATGACTATTTTATCCCTATGCTCGAAAATCAAATTTTTTTATCCAATTTCTTTTCATCTTAAGCCTAGCTAAACTCTTTTTACTCTTATAGCAACTCCAAATTCATTATATTTCACACATTTATAAACTATTTTACAACTTGTGCAAAATAGTCCCTTTAGGTGTTTTCATGCTAAACCCTTCACAAAAGTTGTCGATTACACTACTAAGACTCATATTCTTTCATAGAAACACAGCAACCATTACAAAACCATCCATGTAAAAACCCTAAACTCTTAATCATTTTGCAACATATACCCCTCATTTGAAAGCTCATGCTTTAAGGGTCTCAAAAATGCAAGAATCATCAACAAAAGGCATGAAAATCAGTTACTTCTAGGGATGATAAGTTGCTGAAAATTTTGAGGTTCAAAAACCCCCCAAAATGGCTAAAATTCTGTTAAGAAAGAAGATGGAAAAATGGATGATATTATCTTTCTTTACTTATTTTTATTTTAGTCAAAAATAAGTCACCTAACTCACCAAATTTGAAAATTTTGTCCTCTCTTTGACTCTATGGCCGGATATGCTTTCATTTAAGGGTCTATTTGCCCTTAAAAATCCCCCAATTCTTATTCTCTAATAAATTAATACCTTTAGCTATCAATTTAGGACTTTTGCACTTTATGCGATTTAGTCCTTTTTCACAATTGGGCTCATAAACGCTAAAATTAATCGACCAAATTTTTCATGCACTATAATAACCATGCTATGAATCTATTTTGCTAATAAAATAATTTCTCTAACTTAAAATTTGTGGTACCGAGACCACTATTCTGACTAGCCCCAAAATCGGGCTGCTACATGTTTTGGCGTTCGGGTACTGTCTCGTATATGTTATTAATGACGAGGTAGCCCAGCATGTGTTGCAGTTACCTGGCAGCTTGCATGTGCAGACCAATGAGTAGCTTGTACACGAGAAACACGTGATCTGAGATATGAAATTGCATTGGCTACATATAAGGCACTTAAGTGTAAACTTCCGATGTATTCGATAGTATTCCGAGTGTTCAACGGGTAGTCCTAAAGAAACTTCAATGAGTAATCATAACGATTGCATCAAGACACGAATGTAAGTTATTATGTGCAAGTGGGCGCAGGTATGTATATCAAACTCATGTGAATGACATGAAATATGATGAACTTGTGCTAAGAACATGTATATATGTAATATCCCGAATTAGGGCCTAATCGGAATAGTGGTTTCGTGACCACAAATCCGAGATAGAAATAATTATTTTATGATTATTTTGAGGTCTATGATATGATTGCATGATTGTGTGAAAATTTCGTGAAGAAATTCTATGCATAAAGTGCTTAATTTGAAGTTAGGGACTAAATTGAATAAGTTGCAAAACTTGCATTCTAGAAGTCTCTAGTATGAAATTGCTTTGAAATATTAATTAGGAGGTCTTAAATAGAAATTTGACCAATTTCAAAGTTTATGGACAAATATTGGACATGAATGGAATTTTTGGAAAGTTTAGTATAAGGGCATTTTGGTCATTTAGGGGTAAAATGAATTAAAATACAAAATTAAAAGCCAATTTTGTTCATCTTCTTCACCATGGACGTGTATACCAAGGGCGACTCCATGGCAAGGGTTTCCAAGCTTCCAAGCTCGATTGTAAGTCCATTCTAGCCTCGTTTTTAATGATTTTTACATTTTTTAGAGTCCTAGTAATTTGATTTAGCTTATGCTAGCAATAATTCAACCTAGGGTTCATATTTGGAAAAATACCCATAGGTGAAATTTGTGTATTTTGGTGTTTTATGATAGAATATGAGGTTTTAAATTATGTTAGACAACTTGTGCTACTCGGTTTTAAGTGAAAACGAGCAAAAAAGGCTTAATCAGTAAAAATACCTAATAGTCATAAGTACATGTTAGAGTGAGAATTTGATGTTTCCATAGAAGGGAAAAATGACCAGCATGTCATAAAACATAAGAAAATAGGATGAAGTTTAATTTCTGAACCTCGGGGCAAAAGTGAAAATATGCAAAAGTTTAGAGGTCAAAATGAAAATTTTAAAAATATGATTTTTGAACCTGTATGAATAGTGTGACTAATTATTAGGCTAAATATGATATTATAGATGAAGGAAATCAAGATTCAGGCTTAAATCGGGAAAATACAAAGTTGTGGACTAAAATGGTAAATTGCTGTTTCTGGATCGAGGTAAGTCCGTATGATAATAACAATGCAATGTTATGTTTGAATTATATTTCTTACTATTATTGCATATATTTTATGATTTAATATATTGGAAAAGTTGATGGAATGGTGTTTATGATGTGGAAATATGACATGAAAGAATGTTACATGAAATGCAAGAAAATGAAGATACATGACAAGTGATATATGAAATATGTGATATATGTTATGTAAATTCTTAAAAGATGACTTGATATTTGAGTTGTGTCTTATTATACTATGAATGGACAATTGGTACTATGGATAGTGAGATCGACACTTCGAGTAAAATCGTACATAAATAATCTATCGATTCTTTTTATGTTATTATATTTTGATATCATATGAAATGTGGCTGCCTATCAAATGGTTATTTGATGTAAATTATGAATTTAAATTGATTACGGACAATTTAGTAAAATGTTGAAAAGTGAGGAATTTTCCGATTGAACCTTCGGAATAAAAATGATACAAATGATCTATTGTGAGGTCGCATGTGTAGTACTAAGTGCAGGCTACTATGCGTACCCGAAAACTGTGATCACGTCTGTAGTACTAAGTGCAGGCTACTACGTGTATTAGATGGCGAGGTCACATGTGTAGTATTAAGTTCAGGCTACTACGTGTACCAGACTGTTGGTCGAATGTGTAGTACTAAGTGCAGGCTACTATGCGTACCAGATAGCTTTGGCTACAAGTGTGGAAATGGGAAAACGTGCAGGCAATTGTGTATCTGTTATTATTCCGATGAGTTCAACGGGAAATCGATTAAATGAAAATACATGTGAAAGTGATTATGTGATGAACAAAGTGCAAGTATATGTTTATTTTAATTTATGAGTAATATGCTCAATATTTGAGTGAACCTCGGTAAAATGAAATGGATTAAGTGAAATTGTGTAAAAGTGAACTTTAGTAGTAAAACAGTATTAGACAGCAGCAGTACATGACTTTGAAAATTCACCAAAAATTTTGTAAGTTGAATTAAATTTAAAAAAAATTATGGAAATAAAGCTTAATGAGTCTATTTTTACATGAAAGAATAGGGGAAGAAAAAGAATTCTATATTGTGTGATATTTGAATTCTTGTGAAACAGGGTCTGAATGAATTCGAGATCCCCTATTCTAAATTTAGAAATTCACCATAAATTGTAAAAAAATTATTGAGAGTCATACCTTACATTAATGGATTTATTATTGAATCTAATTTTAAGGGAAACAAACGGCATGGTCGTTGGAATTCTTTACAATGAGAAATTCGGTTCGTTGTGCATAGGGTCAGAGTAGTGATACCCTGAAATAGGGGAGACTTTAACTAATAAACTGTACTAAATGGCCTGACCAAAAATTTTAGAAAAACTTTAGTAAGTAGACATATGAGTCTAGTTTCATATAAAATTTACGGAATTGGATTTCGAGTTTTGTAACTTGAGATATGATTTTTTTTAACACCGGGACTCTAGAAAATAGCCTATCCTGAATATGTGTAATTGTACAATTATAGTGTTTTATGTTGAAAAGCATGGTAGTAATTGCTTATTATTTTCATATGAACTTACTAAGCGTAAAGCTTACCCATCCTCTCCATTTCTTTAGTATTGGAAGGTCGGCTCGGGGTTGGAGATCATCGGAGGCAAAATCACACTATCAAACTATCATTTTTGGGAAAATTAATTCAAATATTAGAAATTTCAAATGAGTGGCATGTATAGGAAGCTGGTTTGTGATATGTATTTTTATTATGATTTTGACCATATGTATCAGTCTGCATTGAGTTATCGTATAAAATCATGAGATGTGGTCCTTATCCATTATGGTTTATAAATTTAATTAATCGTGCCATGTCCTATATTTTGATGTGATGATATAGTTAGCTTTGTTTGTTATGCATGTGTTCGAAAAGTTTTGAATTAAATGAAATTTTATGGCCCGGTTTTCGTCTATGTGTATTGTTAAGTCTGGTAATGCCTCGTACTCTATTCCGGCCTTGGATACGGGTAAGGGGTGTTACATTTAGTGGTATCAGAGCTATGGCTTAGTCAGTTCTCGGACTAACCTAGCATGTGTAAAAGTCCAGCTATACATGCCTGTAACACCCCGTACCCGAGACCGTTGCCGGAGTCGGACACGAGGGGTTCACAGACTAAATTCGCTTACTATCGCAGTCCATTTTAAAATTTTCCAGGCAGTTGGCTAACTGCGACACTGTCACCTTAAAAATCATATCTTGAGTTTCACAACTCGAAAATCAGTTTCGTAATTTTTCCCTGAAACTAGACTCATATGCCCATCTACATATTTTTTTCTAGAATTTTTGGTCAGGCCAATTAGTACAGTTTATTAGTCAATATCTCCCATGTTACAGGGATCGACTACACTGACCTTTGCGCATTACGACTTGGATATCTCCCTGCACAGGGCTTCAATACTGATGCCGTTTGTTTCTATAGAAACTAGACTCAGAGAGAAATCCATAAATATATGGCATGACTCCTAATTATCTCTGGTTAATTTATAATTAATTTCCAAAGTCGGAACAGGGAATCCAGAAACCGTTCTGGCCCTATCTCACGAGAACCTGAATATCTCTTAACATACTGTCCATATGATCATTTCGTTACTTTCCTATAAAAATAGATTCATCAAGGTTCGTTTACATAATTTATTCACTATTTAATTCCAATCCTACTATTTTTAGTGATTTTCCAAATCTACATCACTGCTGCTGCCAGCATCTGCCTTTAAGGTAGACATTACCTATTTCATAGTTTCCATGATTCAACTAGCCCTTTTAGCATAAATAGCACAAATCATGATAGCAATTAACCATTCCATACCAAATGATTATAACATTACGCTCAAACATATATAAGCCATTTTCGCATGGCTATATACATTAACCAAAATATTCTTCCGTCACTAGTCTATTTTATACATGCCATAAGACAATCCGAAACATAGTAGTACCAAATAGTGGATAGTGATAGTGTGACTAGTTGCTGACGATCCCCGAGCCTGTAGCTTCGCAATGAGATCTATAAAATAGAGGAAACAGAGTAAACGGAGTAAGCATTACAATGCTTAGTAAGTTTTAAGCAGTGTCAACAGATAACAATCAAATTATAACATAGTTGTTCGTATTTTTATTTCACTCTTCCTTCGGGCATACCATCCCTTTACCGAATCTGCACATCTCATCATATACAATAGGCAGATAAACTTTCACATAAAAGTGAGCTCATGTGACATAGATATATCGTATGATTTCACATCACCTCTCACACTGATCCGATGTCACATAATCATAGGAATAGTCTCATAGATTGCTCTCGTATGCATCACATAACTACCTTATGATTTAGTGTAAATCAAGCTCACATATAAACTTGGAGTACATACCTGTTTAACCTTTCGCATTGAATATATTTATAAGCAATTCTTATTATGAAGTCTTACCCGGACATAATCTCCACACGAAGTTATCGGGTCTTTAGAGCTCGGATATAGTACAAGCACGAAGCTTAAGGACATTAATTAGTGATAATATTCTCGCATAAAGCCTGCGGGGTTTTAACCCGGATATAGTACTGACACAAATGCCCTTCGGGACTTATCACATTTATACACTTTCACATCCATCACGTTGGCCACTCGGCCCTGTCACATATATATACACTTCCACATTCATCACATCGGCCATTAGGCCTTATCACATATATACACTTTCACATTCATCACGTTGGCCACTCGGCCCTGTCACATATATATACACTTCCACATTCATCACATCGGCCATTAGGCCTTATCACATATATACACTTTCACATTCATCACATCGGCCATTAGGCCCTATCACATATATATACACTTTCACATTCATCACATCGGCCATTAGGCCTTATCACATATATACACTTTCACATTCATCACATCGGCCATTAGGCCCTATCACATATATATACACTTTCACATTCACCACATCGACCATTAGGCCTTATCACATATATACACTTTCACATTCATCACATCGGCCATTAGGCCTTATCACATATATATACACTTTCACATTCATCACATCGGCCATTAGGCCTTACTATCATTTCATATTCGAATACTCATAAACTTACAATATCACGATTTAGAATTCAAGTATGGGTTTAATCAATAGCTTATGAGCAACTAAAACAAGTTTATCAAGGTTCACAACATAATCTCAAATTCAGCACAAGCTGTTTTTCCTGAGCAATAGTCACTAAATTATTTATAACTGGAGCTACAAAACTCCAAATCACTTTCTGTTAATTTTTCCTGAATATAGACTCGTATATATTCTATCCATAAAATTTCCAGAATTTTATGTTTGGCCAATCAATACCAGATTTTTCTTAAAATTTCCCCTATTTCACTGTTTGACTAATCTGACTACTCTTCACTACGAATCAAATTTCTCATTTTACAGAATTCAAAATGTGTTGTATTTGATTTCATTTGAAACTAGACTCATTAAGGAGTCTAAGAATATAAATTTTATCTTATAACCATTTTTGTACAATTTATAATGATTTTCTAAAAACAGAACAGGGGATTTCGGAGTCATTCTGACACCGTCTCACACAACTTTAAATATCTCATTATCGGAAATTCCTTTGCTTACACGGTTTCTTTTATAAGAAACTAGACTCATTAAGCTTTAATTTCATGTCTCATTCAGCCTCTAATTCAAGTCCATAAATTTATGGTGATTTTCTAAAGTCACGTTACTGCTGCTGTCCGAAGCAGACTATTTCAAATTACCCTTAAATTCCCAAGCTCAAACACATAAGAACTTACCATTTGAGCTTAGAACATATCATGGCCACATCATATCTTATTAAATCAACTCATCATGTCCTATTATAATTGGATTTACTCAACGTTTAAACACTTAAAACTTACCTCGGATATACTTGAACGGTTGCGGAAAGGCTACTCAATTACTTTCTCTTTTCCCCTATCCAACTTCGACCCTCTTTGCTCTTGAGCTTAATATAAAACAAATAGATTTATTTAATTACTTAACCAATATCATTTACTATTTAATCACTTATCAAATAGGCAATTTAATTTAATACATGTATATCATATAGTTAAGCTACAAATGACCTTAATAACTAGTTATTTAAACACCATATATATATTCCCTACTCATGCACAACCGAACACATTATTAGGCTACAATTATTCAATACTACAATTATAGCATCATCATATAAATAAACCCATAATGACCTAATATACTTTCTTGTCGAGCCACAATTAAGGCACAAACTAATCATTTCAACGTAAGATACAATCACATACATTGTCATTGCATCCATTTCATAATAATTAGTACCCACTCGAATATATATATATTTTGCATTTTAGCAAAAACACATTCCCAACTAAAGCATTACTCAAACCGGTTCATTTACCCAAGTATCTCATGCACTTACACAACAAACAAAATTTTCAAATTGAGCTAATTACATAACCGATTGTACCTCATAACTATCATCATTATCAAACCATTTCCAACACATTTAACACTTTGAAAGACACCCAATCAACCCATAACCGAATGCATCATTTCCAACCAATAACAAATATTAATTCATGGGCTATGAAAGGAGCTTAACAATTAACTCAAATTCACATAAATTATCAAGAAATAAAAACAACATACCTCCAATTAGAAACACCAAGGCCGAATATCCAAGAACCTTTTGTTTTATTAAACACTCAAGCTCAATCATCTTCATGCCTCATCACCACAACATCAAAACACCAACCAAGAAAGACAACACCCATGGCCGAATATCATCTCCATCACATAGCAAGATTTAGACCATGGGCTAGGTAGAACTCAAACTAACAACTAAAACATGCATGCATCTCATGGAACATCATCAAACATACCTTAGCCTAGTTACATGCATGGCCGAATCTCTTCAACCTTTCTTCTTCCTTCCTCCTTCAAATTTTCGGCCAAGGTGTTAAAGGATGAACACCCTTTCTTTTTTTTTTCTTTTCTTTGTCTAGTTACGACAAATCGGGGGGGATGGATGAGACAACTTTGTTTTCATCACCCCTCCCTTTTCATTACTTAATTACTAACCCTTTATTTATTCTTTCTAACATAACACACTAAGCCAACATGTTCCCAACATGTTTCCACCCATAGCATGGCCGGCCACTAGCTCAAATTTTGGGTAATTTGACATGCAAACCCATCATTTTCATAACATGCATTAATAGGCCACTTCACATTTGCCTAGCACATTTCTAAATTTTCTCACATAAGTCCTATTTAATAAAATTCACTTACAATTAACAAAATTCAAACATGAAATTTTCACACATGCATATATACATATAATAAGCATCAAATATGATGGCTAATTATTAGTATGACTCGGTTTTGTGGTCCCGAAACCACTTCCCGACTAGGGTCAATTTTGGGATGTCACAATGCCACTGATCCATGATAGTGTGATGTCTCCCGATGCATATGAGCACCGTCTTGCTTAGACAGAGGTACTCTCCAACCGAGCTGCACTGACCATGTTCAATGTGATGCGAAGGTGTTTGAATAAAATTACGATTATGATGAGTCTCAATTTAGAAAAGTATGAATAAAAGTTTATGATATATATATAAGTGATAAAACGTGAGATGAAAGGTCATGTTGTGATACATATCCATACTTGCTTGATGCTCATATGATGTAGTGCACTTGGCTTGCTTGATAAGATGAACGGGATAGATAGAAATTCGTAGAAGTATGAGTAAAAGTTCCTAATATCATGATATGAATAAAAATGTCATTGCCTTGATTGAATGTTGAATGTTGATAAATGTCAATGATATTTTTTATGAGATAAATGATTATAATGAAATGAATTTATCTATGTTAAATTGTTTGGACTGAATTATGTGATTGTAATTATATGTATATGATGATGCACGAAACGAAAGTTGTGATTGTGATGTAAATATCTATGTTTGTTTAACCCTTATATGATGTCATGAGTATGATTTGTTCGAGTAGATGAATGGATAAGTCAAGCTATCCAGAAAACATAGGATGCATGCAAAATTATACTTGACTAAATGAGATAACTGAAAAGTGAGCATTAAATCAATATGAATGTTAGTTACACGAAATGAATAACATGATTGAGATATGATTGCTATGAAGAAAACTGTGTTACATGTATATGTATATGAGAGTTGAATCAGAGGCCCTACGACCCCTTTTCCCTTACCAAAGTGGTGTTTTATAATGGAATTTCATGAGATTTATACTGAATAAGTTTCTGGTTGAGAAACCAAAGAGTTCAGTGCTAGAATAATTATAAATATGATTAGAGATTGAAGAATGAATTGATAAGTAAAGTCAAAGCTAGAAAAGTATCAGATTGGCATAAGGATTATTGGAGTTATGCACTGTTCCAGTTAGAGAAGAAATTTATTTTGATAAATCGAATTACTAAGGTACAAGGTCGAGAAAAGTGCAAATAAAAATTTATTTAGAACTAGTCTTCTTTAGTGAAAAGTAATATGAAATTTGTGATGGCAGAGATAGTTGGGGAAATGATATCTGAAATGTGTAATATCTGAGTGTGACAGTTATGGTTGGATAGATTTTAGCAGTTTCTTCTAAAATGTTCTATCTGTTTATCCGTTCCCAGAAATATTTCTATAGTTATTGATCTTTTGAAGAAATTATTGTTATATGGGGATGTTTTCTAATCCTGATGTTAAATGAAAGCATTAGTAGCCTGACTGGTTTATAATTTATATTGCTCTATTCCTTCAGGCATTCTATTATATTCTGCCTGATAAAAAAAATTGATGAGAGAATATGTATGATACTATGATTCTGTTTCTTCTACTTGATGCTCCATTTGATATGTATATATATGGGAAGATACATTTCTTGTTGCATTTGATTCCAGTGAGACTAAATGATGTTTTCTACTGGATTTCTTTTCTCTGAGGAATTATCGGGATCTTATATATTTTCCTATGAGTTTGGTTTTCAATTTTCCGGCATAGTATCGTATCTTGGGTTTCTTTATTCTGGAGTTTTTTATTCTGGGTTTTTCTATCTTGGATATCTTTATTCGGTTTTCTTGTTATCTTTATTCCGTAATTTTTCAACTATGACTCATGTTCGGAGTGCATTCTTCAGCTCATGATAATCATGTCAAGTATGGCTATACTTCTGATTAAATTTGGGTGATGTGGTGATTTCAGTGTTGAGATTTTTCTAATTTTCGTGTAAGGTTTGACAATAGTAAAGGTATAAGTGATAAAAGTTCGAGTTTCAATCGGTATGGTGGATTACTTCTCTCAAGTAAGTCAATTATAGTTAATGTCTTCAATTGAGATATTTTGGTACTTGAGCTAATGCAATTGAGACGGTTTTGATTAACGTAATGAATGAATAGTAAAGGATGGCATGATGAATTGTTTTGTAACTAGAAGAAAGGATTATTTTCGAGGTTATATAAGAATTATTTCCGTAGCGGAAAGAGGAAAATGTGATAGTGAGTAGCAAACTAAAACAGTACAGTGAGGATCGACTTCTGATAATGAATTTTAGAATATATGAGAAATTAATGAGATATATTGGAGGCACCGCTTGAGTGAAAGTTCTTCAACACTGAATATGAAATTGACGAATATAAGTGAAGAGCACTTTTCTGGTAAGATTTTCGGGGACGAAAATCCCTATAGGGGGAGAATTGTAATATCCCGAATTAGGGCCTAATCAAAATAGTGGTTTTGTGACAATAAATCTGAGATAGAAATAATTATTTTATGATTATTTTGAGGTCTATGATATGATTGCATGATTGTGTGAAAATTTCGTGAAGAAATTCTATGCATAAAGTGCTTAATTTGAAGTTAGGGACTAAATTGAATAAGTTGCAAAACTTGCATTCTAGAAATTTTGAAATATTAATTAGGAGGTCTTAAATAGAAATTTGACCAATTTCAAAGTTTATGGACAAATATTGGACATGAATGGAATTTTTGGAAAGTTTAGTAGTAAGGGCATTTTGGTCATTTAGGGGTAAAATGAATTAAAATACAAAATTAAAAGCCAATTTTGCTCATCTTCTTCACCATGGATGTGTATACCAAGGAAGACTCCATGTCTAGGGTTTCCAAGCTTCCAATCTCAATTGTAAGTCCATTCTAGCCTCGTTTTTAATGATTTTTACGTTTTTAAAGTCCCGGTAACTTGATTTAGCTTTTGCTAGCAATAATTCAACCTAGGGTTCATATTTAGAAAAATACCCATAGGTGAAATTTGTGTATTTTGGTCTTTTATGATAGAATATGAGGTTTTAAATTATGTTAGACAACTTGTGCTACTCGGTTTTAAGTGAAAACGAGCAAAATGGGCTTAACCGGTAAAAATACCTAATAGTCATAAGTACATGTTAGAGTGAGAATTTGATGTTACCATAGAAGGGAAAAATGATCAGCATGTCATAAAACATAAGAAAACAAGATGAAGTTTAATTTCCGAACCTTGGGGAAAAAGTGCAAATATGCAAAAGTTTAGGGGTCAAAATGAAAATTTTTAAAAATATGATTTTTGGACCCGTATGAATAGTATGACTAACTATTTGGCTAAATGTGATATTGTAGATGAAGGAAATCGAGATTCGGGCTTAAATCGGGAAAAATACAAAGGTATGTACTAAAATGGTAAATTGCTGTTTCTGGATCAAGGTTAGTTCGTATGATAATAATAATGCAATGGTATGTTTGAATTATATTTCTTACTATTATTGCATATATTTTATGATTTAATATATTTGAAAAGTTGATGGAATGGTGTTTATGATGTGGAAATATGACATGAAAGAATGTTACATGAAATGCAAGAAAATGAAGATACATGATAAGTGATATATGAAATATGTGATATATGTTATGTAAATTCTTAAAAGCTGATTTGATATTTGAGTTGTGTCTTATTATACTATGAATGGACAATTGGTACTATGGATAGTGAGATCGACACTTCGAGTAAAATCGTACATAAATAATCTATCGATTCTTTTTATGTTATTATATTTTGATATCATATGAAATGTGGCTGCCTATCAAATGGTTATTTGATGTAAATTATGAATTTAAATTGCTTACGGACAATTTAGTAAAATGTTGAATAGTAAGGAATTTCCCGATTGAACCTTCGGAATAAAAACGATACGAATGATCTATTGTGAGGTCGCATGTGTAGTACTAAGTGTAGGCTACTATGCGTACCCGAAAACTGTGATCACGTCTGTAGTACTAAGTGCAGGCTACTACGTCTATTAGATGGTGAGGTCACGTGTGTAGTACTAAGTTCAAGCTACTACGTGTACCAGACTGTTGGTCGCATGTGTAGTACTAAGTGCAGGCTACTATGTGTACCAGATAGCTTCGGCTACAAGTGTGGAAATGGGAAAATGTGCAGGCAATTGTGTATCTGTTATTATTCCGATGAGTTCAACGAGAAATAGATTAAATGAAAATAAATATGAAAGTGATTATGTGATGAACAAGTGCGAGTATATGTTTATTTGAATTTATGAGTAATATGCTCAATATTTGAGCGAACCTCGGTAAAATGAAATGGATTAAGTGAAATTGTGTAAAAGTGAACTTTAGTAGTAAAATAGTATTAGACAGCAGCAGTGCATAACTTTGAAAATTCACCAAAAATTTTATAAGTTGAACTAAATTTAAAAAAAATTATGAAAATAAAGCTTAATGAGTCTATTTTCACATGAAAGAAACATGAGAAGTAAAAGAATTCTATATTGTGTGATATTTAAATTCTTGTGAAACAGGGTCTGAATGAATTTGAGATCCCCTGTTTTGAATTTAGAAATTCACCATAAATTGTAAAAAAATTATTGAGAGTCATACCTTACATTCATGGATTCCTTATTGAATATAATTTTAAGCTAAACAAACAGAATGGTCGTTGGAGTTCTGTACAGGGAGAAATTCAGTTCGTAGTGCACAAGGGTCAGAGTAGTCATACCCTGAAACAGGGGAGACTTTAACTAATAAACTGTACTAAATGGGCCGACCAAAAATTTTAGAAAATATTTAATAAGTATACATATGATTCTAGTTTCATATAAAATTTACAGAATTGGATTTCAAGTTTTGGAACTTGAGATATGATTTTTTTTAACACCGGGACTCCAGAAAATAGCCTGTCCTGAATATGTGTAATTGTACAATTATAGTGTTTTATCTTGAAAAGCATGGTTGTAATTGCTTATTATTTTCATATGAACTTACTAAGCGTAAAGCTTACCCATCCTCTCCATTTCTTTAGTATTGGCAGGTCGGCTCAGGGTTGGAGATTGTCGGAGGCAAAATCACACTATCAAACTATCATTTTTGGGGAAATTAATTCAAATATTAGAAATATCAAGTGAGTGGCATGTATAGAAAGTTGGTTTGTGATATGTATTTTTATTATGATTTTGACCATACATATCAGTCTGCATTGAGTTATTGTATAAAAGCATGAGATGTGGTCCTTATCCATTATGGTTTATAAGTTTAATTAATCGTGCCATGTCCTATGTTTTGATGTGATGATATAGTTAGTTTTATTTGTTATGCATGTGTTCGAAAAGTTTTGAATTAAATGAAATTTTATGGCCCGATTTTTGTCTATGTGTATTGTTAAGCCTGGTAATGCCTCGTACTCTATTCCGGCCTTGGATACGAGTAAGGGGTGTTACAATATATATGTATGAGGAATAAGCTTATGGGATTTGATAAAATGCACGATTATGTTCCTTATGTTAAATGTATGACTTGTTTAAGTTTCATTTTATTTGCATGTGAACTTACTAAGCTTTATGCTTACCCCGTTTCCTTTCCATCTCTTATAGCTTCACCAAGTTAGCTCGAGGATCGAAAGACGTCGGAGGCACGATCACACTATCAATTAAGCATTTGGTTATAACTAGCCTTATTATTTTGAGTGTGGCATGTATAGGGACTTGGCATTTTGTTATGTTTCATATTAATTAGCCAATGTGTTGGCTCATGATGTTATTATGATCATTTTGTATATGGCCATGAGAGGTGGCTCATATTAATTATTTGGGTTGTAACCCTAATTATTAATGCATGCATGCAAATGTGCTTGTGCTTTAATGTGGTTATAGTTGTTTATGGTTAATGGTGTGATGGATAACATATATGTTTGGTGCATGGAATATGAAAAATGTGTATACAATCAATGTGGTACAAATGTATAATCAAGAATAGGTTAGCAAAGATGATAGAAAAATACGAAATTGGTGTGGAATGCCATATGAAAGCGTAATAGTTTGGATAGGTGATAGGTTGACATTGACAAGTCATAGGTTAACCATGAATATGTATGCTTAAGTGATTAAATGTGCCATATTGCCTGTCATAAAGTGGATTTAAGCATGTGAGTGCTTAAGGGTGGCAAATGGCTTGGAAAATAGCCTAGAAATCGTACACATGGTTAGACACACGGGCATGTGTCTAGGCTGTGTGTGACACACGGTCTGCCCCATGGGCGTGTGGTCTAACCGTGTGTCCCCTGCACCCTAATTATGCCAAACAGAATTCCCAGTAGTAAGCACACGAGCAGAGACAGGGTAATGTGTCTCAGCCGTGTGAAGGACACGGCCTTAGGACATGGACGTGTGCCCAGGCCATGTGAAGTCTGCTTTAATTTTTGGAATTTAATTCGCCACATGGTCTAAGCAAACGGGCGTGTGACTTGGTCGTGTGACCTTATTATGTTGATGATGTCATAGTCAGAGAGTTACATGGGTTGAAGACGCAAGCGTGTCCCGAGCCACACGGGCGTGTGTGATCACACGACCAACCCACACGGGCATGTGACTCTTCAAAATAAGAAAATTTTTCTAAGTTATCTTGAGGTCATAAAAGTTCTCGTGTTAGTCTCGAACTGCTTCTGATGTATGTTGTGGGCCTCATAGGTCCTTATAAGGGACAATTTGCATGGGATTGAAAGGCTTTTAATTCGGAAAAAATTTTATGGCCAGTTTTGTATGAATGTTCATGTTTAAGTCTGGTAACGCCTCAAACCCTGTCCCAGCGTCGGATACGGGTAAGGGGTGTTACGGGCCTGGTCGTGTGTCTCAGATGACCAAAGACATGCCCGTGTCACAGGCCATGTGGACATTCGAAATGAGATCACATGGCCGTGTCCCAGCCTATGTCTGACCCCATTTAACTCTCTGACTTGCGTCACACGGCCAACCACATGCCCGTGTGCACTTCAAAATGGGCGCACATGCCTATGAGCCAAGCCGTGTGCTAGGCTGTGCCATACCTGTACGGTATACCGACTTATGCCACACAGCCGAGTCACACGTCCGTGTGCTGGGCTGTGTGGAGCATACTGACTTGATTTCAGTTTCAACACCAAAGGACACAGGCTGAGACACATGCCCGTGTCTCTGCCTATGTTGACAAAAATAGGCTATTTACCAAGCCATTTTATCGCCCAAATTTGTACACACCTACACCAAACCAAATGGCACACAATATGGTATAAATAGGCAATCAAGTAACCTCAACCAAGCATAATTCCTACCGTTTCAATGCCAAGAAAACAAGACACACAAATACCACCATATGCCATTCAATTTTATACCAAACTTCACTTTCCCAAATCATCAAAATAACCACTTTCAAATATGCATTATTTGTCTAGATTCACTAGCATACCAATATTCAAAACTCAACCATTTAATATCCCTAAATGCCAATTATCAGCAAGCATCACATATCCATCATCAAACACATAACACAAGCCTTACGCACATATATACATATTATCAAATATGCCAAAATAAGCCAACTCTCATGGTTGTATACAAAACCAAACACTTAACATTTACAAGCCAATTCAAATGGCTAAGTTCATTACCAAACCATAACCAAAATGACCATACTTCCTATACATCCCATATACGAAATACTTAGATTCAAAAGTACCAAAGTGATAGCTTGATAGTGTGATGAGGTCTCTGACGATTCCTGAATGCAAGCTAGCTTTGATTTCACTATAAAACATGGAATTTTTAACAATGTAAGCTATAAATCTTAGTAAGCTCGTATGAAAATAATAAGCAAATCTCACCATTCAATTACCATTAAAAGTATGAACATAATATTCTACAAAACATTTAACCATGAACTCACAATTTCCATATATTTGATGCATATATAGTTTTCGTACATACCTGTACTGATATGTATCTATTTCTCACCATTTCATATCTTTGATATACCCATTGAACCATCAGAATAATATTGGATACTCGGGAATCTCACACCCTAAGTGCCATATACATAGCTGAAGCTATCTCAATCTCGTATCACATATAATGCTCACCCTCGAGCTATCAACAGGTCTGCTCACACAAGTTGATGGTCATGACAAAGCTACACGGTGCTGCTTACACAAGCTGACGAGTATCTACAACACATGCCAGAAAGCTTAGCCACTGGTAGGATGTACGAACCAACACCCAAATCACATAACCCCTAATGACATGTCATTTGTATCCTAAACTATTTCTAAGGTTCAACCAGGATTTCACACTTGCCGAATCGTCGTTGAACATATCTGTAGTGTTGTATTCACAATTTATGCAATACTAAAGCATTTAAAATAAAAATATAACAATGTTTATTACATACGAACTTCCTTGAATGCAAAAAAGACGAAACTAGTTGATTAGTCCAAAACCTTGTTTTTTCCCCGATCTAAATTTGAATTTCGCTTTTCTTGATCTATATAGTATCAAATTTAACTCATTCAATCATCAACCTATTCAATTCAGCGCCAAAATGCACCTTTTAGCAACTTTACACTTTTACCCCTAATATTTCAACATTTTTACAATTTAGTCCTTATCTCATAAAAATACAAATTCATGCAATTCAACCTAAACCCATGCTAGCCAAATTTCAATTAGGTCCCTAGCAGTCCATATTTTTCATTTATTTCACAATTTAACCATAAAATATCAACATTTATCAATTTAATCCCTAATGACAATTTTATCAAAAATCACTTCACAAATGTTGTTTATCTAACAACAAGCATACATTTTCTACCATTAAAATAAAAACACATGCTATTTCATTAATGGAAAAACCCTAAACCTTTAACAATTCTACAAATTAGTCCCTGGGCTAGCTAGATTAAGCTGCAACGATATTAAAAACATAGAAATCATAAAAAATGGGACAAAAATCACTTACCAATCAAGCTTCAAAGTGACCGAACCCTAAATGGAAAAAAATGGTTTCTTCCTCTTCAATATTCAGTTGAAGATGATGACTAAAAAGATGATAATGTGTTTTTATTTATTTATTTAGTCTTTATTTAATTATTTACTATTATAACCTTTAATTAAACATTAAAAATCACATAAAAGATGTCCATTTTTGTCCACTAACTTTAAAAACTGGTCTAATTACCACATAAGGACCTCTACTTTAAGGTTCTATAGCTTTTAGACACCTTTAGCTAATAGAACTCAAATTTTACACTTTACGCGATTTAGTCCTTTTTATAAAAGTAAACACTCAAACGATAAAATTTCTTAACAAAATTTTCACACAATCATTTTATCATACTGTAAACCTCAAAATAATAAAAAAAATTATTTCAGCTTCAGATTTGTGGTCCCAAAATCACTGTTCCAATTTGACTAAAAATGGGCTATTACAACTTTCCCCCTGGGAATTTTCGTCCCTAAAAATCTTACCAAAAAAGAGGTTAGGGTATCATTTTCTCATAATTTCCTCAGAATCCCATGTAGCTCCTTCGACCCCGTGATGTTGCAACAAAACTTTCACCAAAGCTATGCTCTTATTTCTTAATTCTTTAACCTTTCGAGCGAAAATTCTGATCGGTTCTTTGTAATACGACATATCAGGTTAGATTTCAATCTTTGTTAGTGAAATGATATGCGATGGATCTGATCGATACCGTCATAACATCGACACATGAAATACATTGTGAATCTTTTCTAACTCTGACGGTAAAGCTAGTCGATATGTCATTGGCCCAATTCTTTCAATAATCTTATATGGCCCAATAAATCGCGGACTCAATTTGCCTTTGTTACCAAATCAAAGAATCTTTTTCCACGAAGATACTTTTAAAAATACTCTGTCATCGATTTGAAATTCAATGTCTTTACATTTCAAATCCACATACGATTTCTGTCGATCTGAAGCTGCTTTCAAACTACCAGGAATTACTTTCACTTGCTCTTCTGTCTCTCTAATCAAATCAACCCCATGATTCTTTTTCTCACTAAGCTTGGTCCAATACAATGGAGTTCTGCATTTATGACCATATAATTCTTCATATGGTGCCATCTTCATGCTCAATTGAAAACTGTTGTTGTACGTGAATCCAACCAATGGAAAATATTCCTTCCAGTTACCTTCAAACCCTAACACACAACAAAGAAGCATATCTTCGAGAGTTTGAATTACTCTCTCAGACTGACTGTCAGTTTGCAAATGAAAAGCAGTACTAAAGTGCAATCGCGTACCCAAAGCTTCTTGCAATTTCTTCCAAAATTGCGATGAGAACTTCAGTTCTCTATCCAAAATAATAGAAACTGGCCTCGTGCAATCTAACAATCTCAGAAATGTACAACTCAGCTAATCTATCAAGCGAATAGTCTTTACGTACAGAAATGAAATGTGCAGACTTCGTCAGTCGATCAATGACAACCCAAATAGCATCTTTCGTTTTTGAAGACAAAGACAAACTCGATATGAAATCCAACGTAATTCCATCCTATTTCCACTCTGGTATCATCACAGACGTAGTAATCTCAAAGGCACTTGATGTTTAGATTTAACTTGTTGACAAACTAAGCATCTCAACACAAACTCTGAAATGTCTCGTTTCATGTCTGACCACCAATACAATTTTTTTAAATTATTATACATTTTTGTACTCCCCGGAGGTATGGATAAACAACCACTGTGTGCTTCATGTAAAATTTTTTAAATGAGCTTAGAATTCTTTTTTACACAAATTCTACCTCAGAACATTAAACAATCATCGGATCCAATCTAATAATCTGAATCAGTAGTCGACTCACATTGCAGCCTTTTAGCTTGCAGTTCATTATACATTTCTGAGCTTCACAAATTTGCTGAAGAAATAATTGTTTATCTTTTAGTTCAGCTCAAAATTGAACCATCATCAGACAAAGTTAACTGCGTATTCATCGCTCGCAGAGAAAATAAAGATTTTCTACTCAGAGCATCCGTGACTACATTTGCTTTCCCTGGATTGTAATCAATTACTAAGTATAATCTTTCAGCAACTCGAGTCATCTTCGTTGTCGAATATTCAAATCTTTTTAAGTCATTAAATATTTCAAACTCTTATGGTAGATAAAGATGTGCCACTTCTCACCACATAAATGATGTCACCAAATCTTTAGTCCAAAACCAATAGTGACCAACTCTAAATCATGCGTCGGATAATTCTTTCCATTCAGTTTCAACTGTCTGGAAGCATAAGCTATCACTTTTCCCTTTTGCATCAAAATACAACCCAAACCGTCCAATGACGCATCGCTAAAAATCACAAACTTTTTGCCCGAATCAAGCTGAACTAAAACTGGTGCCTCATTTAACAATGCTTTCAACTGTTCAAAACTCTGTTGACATTTCTCTGACCACTCGAATTTCACATCTTTTTGTAGCAATCTAGTCATCGGTGTAGCAATCATCGAGAATCCTTTTAAAAACATCAATAATAGCCAGCTAATCCTAGAAAGCTTCTGACTTTGGATATGTTTCTTGGTGGTTTCCAATTGACAACTGTTGAAATTTTACTCAGATCAACTCAAATACCTTCAGTTGAAACAATATGCCCCAAAAATCCAACCTCTCGAAGCCAAAACTCACATTTTCTGAATTTAGTGAACAATTGCTCATCTCTCAATGTTTGTAGCACAATTCTCAAATGTTCAACATGCTTAAATTCATTTTGGGAATAGATTAGAATGTCATCAATAAATACCACAACAAATTTGTCTAAATACGATCTAAAAATTTGATTCATCAAATCCATAAAAACTACAGGAGCATTAGTTAATCTGAAAGGCATAACGAGAAATTTATAATGCCCGTACCTTATTCTGAAAGCAGTTTTTGGCACGTCTAAATCTTTAACTCCAATTGATAATAACCAGATCTCAAATCAATCTTCAAAAATATTGTTGCTCCCTTCAACTGATCAAACAAATCGTCAATTCTCGGCAACAAATATTTATTCTTAATCGTAACCTTGTGGAGCTGACGATAATCAATACATAGTCTCATCAACCATATTTCTTCTTTACAAACAACACTGGTGTACCCCAGGGGGAAAAACTAAGTCACGCATGTAACACCCCTTACCTGTATTCAATGCCGGAACAGGGTATGAGGCATTACCAGACTTATCACATGAATAAACATACAATTTCGAGTTATAAATTTGTGTCCAAGTTAAAACCATTTGCATTTAATCATAAAGTCCCTGATACGGGCCTAAAAGGCCAAAAACGTGCATTGGAAGTGGTTCGGGACTAAACCGAGACTTTAGGAATTTTTACAAAACTTAGAAAAGTTTTTCACTATACAAGGGTCACACGCCTGTATGGATATGGGACAGATCCGTGTGGGTAGGCCGTATGGTCACACACGCCTGTGTCCCGACCCCGTGTAACTCACTGACTTGTAACTCATGAACAAATTTAGGTCACACAGCCAAGTCACACACCCGTCTGCTAGGCCGCGTGGAAAATTAATTTTCATAAAATAGGTGCAGACTGCACACGGCCAGGGTACACGCCCATGTTCAAGACTATGTCGTCCACACGGCTGAGACACACGCCTGTGCCTCTGCCCGTGTGCTCAATTCTGCGCATTTTGTTTCTCAAAATTAAGGTGCAGGGGACACACAGCCTATACACATGCCCGTGGGGCAAGTCGTGTGTCGCATACATGCATGTGTGTCTACCTGTGAGGGAAAAAATAAGGCTATTTACCAAGCCATTTTGCCACCCTTTAATGTACACACCTACACAACATAACACATCACCAATCCAAGCATATACATACACCCAAACATCCACAACCAAGACATCAACATATCATTCATGAAAGGTATCATTATATGGATATACTTATAACCAATATTAGCCTATTTCCAATGGCCTTATACAAAATGAATTACTAACCAATATAAGCCAGCACATTTGGCCAAATAAATTATGACACATAACAAAATTACCAAGTCCCCTATACGTGCCATAACTCAAAATGTTGAATTCATTGATACCAAAATAGTTGTTGATAGTGTGAATGGATCTCCGATGATCACTGATCCCGAGCTAGCTTGGTGACATTATAAGATGAGGGAAAGAAAGGGGAGTAAGCTATATAGATTAGTAAGTTCATATGCAAATAATAAGCATATTAACCACACTTTGATCATGCAATTTATATAATGTGAAATAACATAAATGTTACAAAAAGAGTTGTAACAACCCGATTTAGACCCTATTCAGAACAGTGTTTTTGGGACCACGAATTCGAGTAAAAAAATATTTAAAAAATATTTTATGTGTTTATTTTGTGTGAACTTATATGTGTTAATTTTTCGTGTTTTAATTTTACTATTTGGATGTCGATTTAGTAAAAAGGGCTTAATCGCATAAAGTGAAAAGTTGATAGTTAAATGTGAGAGTGCTTAATTGAATTTGTCTTTATAATTTGATGCACTTATAATGCAGTTAGACCATATTTAAAATGGATGGATGGTTTTGGTATTAAAAATCATGGTTTATATTAATTTTAAAAGGGTAATTTAGTAATATGTTAATAATGTTATAATAATAAAATATAAAATAAAGTTGCATGCATTGATTTTTATTCTTCAAAAGCCAAAAATACCAAAATAAAGGAAAAAGAAAAAGAAAGCTACATTTGGCCATTAGCAAGCTTGATTCAAGGTGAGTTTTAGCTCGGTTTTTGATAATTTTTACGTTTTTGAGATCATTGCTATGTTATCTATTAAGCCCATGTCTCAATTTTTGAATTTGATGATGATTTTGTATTTTGTCATTGTTTAAAGCTTGTGATTTTTTTTGTTTGATGCTAGAAAATAAAAGATATGTTTTGGATTAATATGTTTTGTATTGGAATTTTTGATGAATTTGAGTAATTAGGGCTAAATTGTAAAAATAATAATTTGAGGGACTACAATGTGAAATAAATGAAATGTATGGACTTGTATGAACATAAGGAACATTCGGCCAAAGCATGATGTATTCAAATTTTGCATATTTTGTGTTTTGTACAATAGGGACTAATTTGTAAAATATGTGAAATGTCAGGGGCAAAATGGTAATTTTCCCATTTATGTGTTTTTGAATTAAATTGAATGAAATTATGTTTGAATGAGTTTAATTTGAATATGTTTAGATCAAGAACCAAAGAATTCGAACTTGGATCGAGGGAAAACAAAAATAATTGAATAATCGTTCTATTTCTTCAGTCGATATCCGAGGTAAGTTTATAAGCAAATAGATGTTGTTAAATTTCAATATATGTGATCTATAAATAATTTTAATGATTATTAGTAAGTTATAAATCGGCATTGAGTAATGAAAAATGTGATTGTGGTATGATTTGTGAGTTATATGATCTTATAATTCGGTTTTATTATGGTATATTATATTATGTAATAAATTAGTTAGGTTGGTTTATAAGGATTTGATGATGTATATTACAAATGTTGTATTAAAGATTTATCAATTAGCCTAATGTTTATTTATAAGTTATTTGTATTAAATATGGGATATTTTTGGCTTGAATTATGGTAAATGAAATGGTACATTTTTGAGTTGGCTAATATTCTAGTAAAAGCGATTTATGTTTGATGATTAAGCAATGTATAAGTTGGCCTTTAGAGAATCAATTTTTAAGGTTCATTTGATATACTTATACGCATATCATAAAGTAAAAGAATGAGTAAGTTTGGTCTTTAAATGGTATGATATGATTATTTGTTTTTTTTAATATACATACATGCATAAATATTCAAATGATATAATTAATGTTTGATATATGAAACATGCATTTTTGTATTTGTTTAAAGCATGGTTAAAATGAGATATATGTGTGCGAGTAAGACCACGTCTGGGACATTAGCATCGATATGTGATTACGTGTAAGACCACGTCTGGGACGTTGGCATCGATATGTGATTATCTGTAAGACCACGTCTGGGACATTGGCACTGATATGTGATTACGTCTAAGACCACGTTTGGGACGTTGGCATCGATACGTGATTATGTATAAGACCACGTCTGGGACATTGGCATCAATATGTTATTACATGTAAGATCTCGTCTGGGATGTTGGCATTTACGATATGTTTGATTATCCGAGTATCTTATTCAATTCCAAATGGTTCGTCGGGCAACGATAAGTTATGATCGAATGTATAATTAAGCTAAAAGGTTCAGATATGTGCTTGTTAAATGTTTATATGAAAATAAGGTATGATAGTTATTTGAAATGTGATATAAATTATGTATGATGCAAATGGAATTCTATGTATATATGATTGATCATATTCGGCCTTCTAACTATAAAATGTGAATATTTATGAGATGATTCATGAGTTACAAGCATGAGTATGTACCTTTGATTGAGAATAGGTTGATTCGACCTTGTTAATATAATGTTAATATGCATTCTTAGATATATATTTGCTTATGACTTACTAAGCTATAAAGCTTACTGTGTGTATGTTTACTCTCTGTTATATAGATATTAGAGTTAGTAATGGGCTCGGGGATTGTCAGAGAAATCTATTACACTATCGACTATTTTTGGTACTTTATAAGTTTGATCTTGAACCTATGGCATGTATAGGCTAGATTATAATTGGTTAAGTTTGAAGTTGTGTATATATTAAGCCATACAAAAATGGCTAATATGTTATGTAAGTATATGAAATTTTAGTCAAGTTTATATGTGTCGTATGCATTGAAAATAGTTGGTGATTTTGGATGTGGTTTGGTTGGTTCAGCTAAAGTATATATATATGTATCATGTTTGGCTTGTTTTATTAAGCTTAGGTATGTGTTTCAATCATAAGGTAAATTTGTATGCTAGTTGAGTTAGGTTATTTCATATGTTAGTTGAATGATACGCATATTATATGTATGTAAGGTGTTGGATATGTACATGGTGATATGATTAAATTATTTCAATAAAGTGATATTATAAGTGAAGAATTTATAACCGTTTTTATCATGAATATTAGTTGTAATTAGTAATGTGCTATAAGGCTTTATTTTATGTTTAAAAATGAAGGCCGAATGTAAACAAGTAGTTAAATTTATTTGTTTGGTTAGTTTTGGATACATCATTTAAGTGAAAGTTATCAACAGTCATTAATGTCCATAAATAAGTATTGTAACACCCCAAATCATTAGTGATTTAATTGTGTGTTATGTTACATGTTGGCTTACTTGCTATGATGGTTAAGTGTCCCGAGTAGTATGAGAAGACCTGGATTTAGACCTAGCCTTTAGCAAAATTTTTTGGTTTCTACTGAATTATACCTTTACTGCTAGAGATTGGGGTTCTTAATTAATTGTGGGAAATCAAGTCATGAAAAAGCGGTTGGTCTAAGGGATGAGGGCATGTTCCTATTGCTAGTAGGTCATAGGTTTGAGACCTGCCTTGCTCAAAGTGTTTTATTTTGGCTTGTTGCTGTGTGGATGGTTGTATATTACGGGACTTTGAAGTTTGGGCGGTTTGTGTTTGAGGGAAGTGGGAGTGTGGAACCATAATTCTAGGAGAGAATTTGGGGATGTGGATAGTGGAGGATCGGTTGAGAGGTTTGTGGAGGATTTCTGGGAGGTGATTATGGAGAGTTGAGAAGTGAGAGAATGTTGTGCCGAATGGGGACTCTAGGCACCCTTTGAGTTTTGGTTTGGGGAGTCCTTGCATTTGGTGGTAGTTTTCTTTGAGAAAACTGATTGGTGTTTAGGGGTTTTTGCTGTTTTTTTTCTCTTACTTTGGTACTTTCGTCTTTTCAGTTTTTGGGACCTTATCCATTATCAACTTTCTCCTCTTTTCTGTTTTTCAAACCTTGGCTGAACTACTCCATTCTCTTTTCCCTTAATTTGTTTCTGTGTGACCAAATACCTACTATTCTCTTCTCTTTTCTGTTTTCCCTCTCCAACCATTTCTCGTTTCATCTTTGGTTTTTGTTCATGTTGTATACCCTTCATTTTCTCCTCTTTTCGTGACATCTTTTCATCATAATACTTCAACTGGTTACTACACTTCTCCACCCCTTTTGTGTTTTAGCTGCTGTAGTTGTTCTTTGAACAATCGGATTCAAGTGTAAGGCTCTTTCACTCTCCCCATGACTTTATTTCTCTTCTTTCTCAATTGTTGCCGATTATTCCATTTTGGTTTGAGGGTTTGATTGCTAGCCTTCTTTCTTCTACCGAAATAATGTTTGTTTAACACCTCTCTTCCCTGACGTCTTCTGCTAGGAAGCAAGATTGTTTTATTTCGTGCCTTGGATTTAAGAGGTGCTTTAAGTGTTGACCGAATACTACTGTTCTTCACTCTTAGTTTTCATGTTTGGTAAGACACTATACACTTAGTTAGTGGATTGTGTGTATGGTACTAGTTTACAAGTACTATTTGGGTTACAGGTAGTCTCTAAGGATTGGAAGCGGTTGCTTGCAACGGTTCTGGGGTGATAAAAGAAGGTGAGTGATAGGTAAATTTGTGAGCAAGTGTTGGCTAGGGTCTCTTGCAATTTGTTGATAAGTGTCTAACCGAAGTTCTGATTGTGTTAGGTTTTGGACCCGTGGGCCAGTAATCGTATTTTCGCAACCAGGTGTGTAATCACACTGCAAAGTTTGTTAATCGGCAAAACCCGGAAGGCATGTTCATAGACGCTACACGAGCGTGCGCTTGCTCGTATGGTGAATCAAACGCATAAACACATGTGTTTGACAGAAGAGGCCTGTAACACCCCAAACCCAGCCTAGACGTTAGGGTTGCATCTGTGATGTCACATTGAGGTGGGTTTTGGAAAACGCAGATTTAGTTGGAAAGCTCATTTGCATAAATAATCTTGTTTGTGATTCTTTTTCAAAACCAACTTGTTTAGTGCATTTTCAAAAATACATGTTCTTTTAGTAAAACATGTCTCGTACTAGGTTTTTATATTACTTAGAAACATTGTCGTTGCGAAAGCTTTTAAATCAGATTACGTAGCTTGGTAGTTGAATTTGTTTTCCGAAAACCCGCATCCTATGGCTAATAGATATAAATAAAATCCCCAATTAAAAATAAAAACTTAAAACGACCTTATTACATAAAATACCCCCAAATAAAGATACTCTTACTAAAATTCATAATGAAATTAAAAATAATGGTGTAGCTGTCTCCGAGTCTCTCGCAGCACCGACTCGCCTAAAGATTACCTGCACAGATAAGCAACAAAGGTGAGTATGAAACTCAGTGTGTAATCCCTACTTAATAAATAGTCACTCAAACAGTGTTTGAACATTCTCGGCTTAAGCCCATATCAGTAGCAATATCGTGTGGGTCTTAGCCCATTTCAGTACAGTATCAGTAATGCATAAAAAGATCCTACCCAACCATCCTCTACATTCCACTCCGTCTAGCCCTACACTCCATGTGGGGAATAAATCGACCCACCATCCCTACACTCCAGAATAAAGTTCCGGATTTGGCACTATCAGTAGTTGCAGCAGAGCTGCCAGTCATAGGCTTATAGCCTTTCAGTACACTTCCTCCAATAATATGTATATCCCACCCCATGCAATGCAGCATAATATAAATGTACATACGATAAGTATGGCATGCTCAAACAGTCATACATCACATAGAGGTATAATCGTAATTTACCTCATAGGGGTAGAACAGTTATTTCATAAATTAATTTTAGGTATACTTACCAACCCAACAATAGGTTCACAATCTTCTCGCGCAACTCGTGCAACCTTAACAGTAAAACAGTATAAATGGGCCTAAGCCTATAATACGACCAATGTGGGCCCACATGCTCGTGTGGCCCAATAAGCCCAATAATGGCCTTGGCCGTGCAAACTACACAGCTAGCCCAACAATCTCCACACATTTGAGCGATTTGCCCGTGCGGTGCCCACGAGCCTGTGGGGCCCTCACGGCCTACTTCGGCCCATCGTGGCCAAATGTCGACCTAAGACCATGAAAATGTTCATGCTTCAATCGAATGCCTACACTTTGAGCATTCGGCTCACCTCACGAGCGAGCGTACGCTCGTGTGGTGTCAACAGTCCTACAATTTTGGCTTTTTCTGATTCATGCAGACAGAAGTGTGATTACTCACCTGTTCTAGAGTTGTAGCTGAATTGCCACCGGAATCGAGAACTTATAATCAACCATAACCTTCCATTAGTCTAACACCCTTATTAATCCAAAACTATACTGCCATTGAATATAACATTTAACCAAATTACTACTCACCAAACAACAATCATAGCCCCTCCTTGTTCCAAACCATGTATTTTTCCCAACACTTGACCCTTCACAAGAATAGTTAATCGATTAATAAGGATCTGTAAACCCACATAAACACATCTAGACCTTTAACGCTTACTAATAAAGGATTATTCACTTGTAAAGGTCAGCAATTGGCTCCACACCTTGATAAAAGAGGTTGAATCCCTAGCCACAATCACACAAAGGAGAGTGTTAAAACAAAAGACAACTCCCCATGATAAGAAGAAACAACAACTATTCGGCCTAAGAGAAACATGAACCGAACTTTTAAGAGGAAACTCGAATAAGGTTCGGCTAGGGAACACTTACCAGAGCACGGGAGAATTTCGACAGCCCCACCAAGAAATGGTCAATCACAGAGAAGAGACGAAGAGGAGATGAGAAGAAAAGAAGAACAAAATCAAAGCCTTGACAGGGTTTGGTTAATAACAAAAGCAAAGATCAATCAGTCTAGACAAATTCACAGAGAGCAAGAAAGCGGAGAAGGAAAGATTTGGCTCCCTAAACAAGGCTCAAACCCAAAGCAAAGTTGTGTGAAGAGGAACCAAAGATATTTGGCCAAAAGGGTAAGTTACCAAAAGAAAAGGAGAGAAAGATAGACAGAAATCGGTGCAGTAGGTTTAAGAGGTAGAGTAGAATCGTTGAAACAAAAATGAAAAAGAAGGAAAAGAACCAAAAGTTACCAAACCGAAAAGAATAGCAATCCCCAAACAAGAAAAACCTGAAAGAAAAAAATAGGGAGAAAGGCACAAAGAATAATTGGCTATCCCCAAAAATGACCAGCACAAATTCAACACTAGCAATCCTATGGCTGAATTAGCACAATGGGAACCCACTTTCGATCAACCACTAACACCTCAACTCCCCACTTCCTTGATTCTCTCCTATTTTTCGTCTTCATTAATTCAAACTGGTAACTCCCTCACCCATTCCCACGATTCTCTCCTCAAACTCGGCTATCCAATCTCACACAACCACTCCACTCTCAGAGTTTCGACCAAACTCTACCACCTAACTTGTGAGAGCAACAAAATGTTATTCTCTTGCACCAAAGGTAGCTCAAACTCCAGACCTCTAGGCAAACACCCTATGCCACAAGCCATCTGATTAACAAGCCCTTCATTCCTTAAAACGCTCTTATTAATTTAAAAGTCCACCAGCAGTAAACAAGGGTTATTCAATAAAAAGCCAAAATTTAGCTAAAGCCTAGGATTGAACCCAGAACTTCTCACACCTCTAAGAACCCCCTTAACCAACAAAGTAAGCAAGCCACATACAACAAAACACGCTAATTAAATTACTACTTATTTGGGGCGTTACAAGGCCACTATGAGCGATCTCATGGGTTTAGACCGTTTTGGGCCACGTTGGGCCAAGATTGGCCATGTAGACCCATGGGTTCATGGACCCCGCACGGGCAAATCGTACAGATGTGTGGAGATTATTGCGTAGACTGTATAGTTTTCACGACCAAGGCCATTAGTTGGGCTTATCAGGCCACACGAACGTGTGGGCCCACATGGGCCGTATTATAGGCTTCGGCCCATTTTCACTCTTTAACTATTAAGGTTGCACGGGTCGTCCGAGACGACTGTGGACCTACTATTGGGTTGATAAGTATACCTAGACCCTAATCTATGATATGACTGTTATACCCCTATAAGGTAAATGACGGATATACTCCTATGTGATGTATGACTGTTTGAGCATGGTTTTTTTTATCGTATCTACATTTATATTATGTTGCATTGCATGGGGTGGGATATATGATATTGGAGGAAGTGTACTGAAAGGCTATAAGCCTATTACTGGCAGTTCTGCTGGAAATACTGTTAGTGCCGCAATCGGTGCTATATTTTGGAGTGTAGGGATGGGTAGGTCGATTTTATCCCCACATAGAGTATAGGGCTAGACGGAATGGAGTGTAGAGGATCGATGGGTAGGATCTCTATATGCATTTCTGATACTGTACTAAATTTGGGCTAAGGCTCATACTGATACTGTTACCGTAATGGGCTAAGGCCCACATTGATATTGCCAATGATAAGGGCTTAGGCCCAGACTGTTTTACACTGCAATATTTTTTGCTTGATAAATAGGGATTACACAATGAGTTTTCATAAACTCACTCTTATGGTTATCTGCGCAGGTAATCCCCAGTCGAGTCAGTACTACGAGGGACTCAGATATGGCCACACCACTGTTTATGTTTTTGTATTTGACTTTTTAGCAGAAGTAGTTTTATTTGGGTAACTTTTATGTAATAAGGCCGCTTTAAGTTTTATTTTTATTTGAGGATTTATTTAAATTGGTTTATATCTGTTAGCAGTAGGACTCGGGTTTTAAAAGATAAATGATTTTCAACTACCACGTTACGCAACTTGTTTTAAAAGCTTCCACAACGAACAATGTTTTTCAAATGTATTAACAATTTAATATGACATATGTTTGCTAAACCAACCTATGTTCTAACAATAAACAAGATATGTTAACTACGCTTTTCAAGACATAATCCAGTGTGACACCGTAGATTCAACCATAACGTCTAGGTCGGTTTTGGGGTGTTACATTTAGTGGTATCAGAGCCAGGTTTTAAAACTCAGGTGTGGATTTGGGTTTTTTTTCTAAAAAATGTGAATTTTAAGAGAATAGTTTCAAATGGTGGAAAAAAATATTTTAAAGTACTATTTTGAATGTGTGGTCTACCGAGTCTCCGGCGCCGATCCTGTAAGTTATCTAAAACTACTGTTTGATTTAATTGAAATACTGAGAATACTGTAGATAATAGATTGTACTGAGACTTTTGTTAGGGTAACCTAAAACTGTAGTAAGACTGTGAACAGCGAAAATAAAAACTTTGAATTTATGATACTATTTTTCATAAAATATTCGTTAATAAACATTGGAACTGTAAAACTGATGCATAAAACTGTTAATACGGATAATACGAAAATTGATAATGAGAACCGGAGGTACTCGTGGAAGGGGTACAAGAGGCCGCAGCGAAGGTCGTGGAGGTGCTCGGGTTGGGTGTTCAGCATCGGGCCATATGCCTAACGTTGAGGCAAGAGAGGCACTGGCTTCACCTGTGACTGAGACTGGGTCACACGGTCGGGTAGTTGGGATGACACACTGTCCCAAGCTATGCTGCAAATTCTGGAAAGGGTCACTGGGCCCAATACTGGTACTGTGGGCCGTGGGCCGGTAACAGAACGACTCAGGTCTAATGGGGCTAAGATCTTTAGGGGTATTGCTGGAGTTGCCCCTAATGTGGCTGAATATTGGATTGAGGCTACAAAGAGGATCATGGACTGTAGCAGCCCGATTTGGACCCTAATCGGAACGGTAGTTTCGGGACCACGAATCTGAATCAAAAAAACTTTTTAAAAATTATTTTTTGTGTTTATTTTGTGTGAATTTATATCTATAAAATTTTCGTGATTTAATTTTGCCGTTTAGGTATCCGATTAAATAAAAAGGACTTAATCGCGTAATATGAAAACTTGATGGTTTAATATGGGAGGACCAAATTGTTGTTGTCTTTTTAATAGGAAGCATTTATGTTGTAGATAGGCCATATTTAATATTAATGGACGGTAGTGACCATATTTTATAAAAGTTTTTTGTTATATTATTAATGTTATATAGGTAATTCAGTTAATAAACTTATATTAAATAAAACCAAAGTTAATATATTCATTATTTTCATTTTTTCACCACCGAAATAAGAAATAAAAGAAAGAAATAAGAGAAAGCTAGGGTTTAGCACTTACTCAAGCTTAATCAAAGTTCGTTTTTGTTCGGTTTTTGATAATTTTTACGTTTTTGAGATCGTTGCTTCGAGTACTACAAAACCCATGCTTAAATTTTTTATTTTGGTGAATATTTTTAGTTATGCCATTGTTGAGAGCTTGTGTTTTTTTTTTGTTTGATGATGAAATATGAAAGATATGTTTTATATTAACATGTTTTGTTTTGGAGTTTTTGATGATTTTGAGTAATTAGGACAAATTTCCAAAAATAATAACTTGAGGGACTAAAATGTGAAATAAATGAAATTTATGGACTTGTATGAGTATGGGTAAAATTTTTCCCAACATGGGTATATTGAAATTTTGTATATTTTGTGTTTTGTGCAATAGGGACTAAATTGTAAAAAGTGTAAAGTTAGGGGTAAAATGGTAATTTTCAAATTTATGTATTTTTAGACTAAATTGAATGAAAATATGTTTGAATGAGCTTAATTTGAATATGTTTAGATCAAAAACCAAAGAAATCGGATTTGGATCAAGGGAAAGCGAAAGTTGTCGACTAGTTGTCCTGTTCTGTTTTACATAGCCTGAGGTAAGTTTATAAGAAAATAGACGTACTTAATTATAATTATATGTAAATTATACTTGCTGAAATGAAATATGTGATTTTATTTATACAATAGCCGAAGTGAATAAGCTTGATTACTATGTTTCTGAATTCGTTTCGACCAAGTTATGACTTCCGAAAGCCCCGTATAAACCTTAGGAATAGTTAGGATACATATGTCATGACATAGGATTCCAATATATGTGTGCAAGTAAGACCATGGCATCGATATGTGACTCCGATATATGTGTGCGAGTAAGACCCTGTATGGGACAGTGGCATCGATATGTGACTACATGTAAGACCACGTCTGGGACGTTGGCATTGTACGATATATGTGATTATCGAGTGTCCTATCCAATTTTGAATGGTTCATCAGAAAAGGATAAGTTGTGTTTGAGAAAGTAAAACGAGCTAAATGGCCAGGTATGAATTAACTTGTTACCAATGTGAGATAAGGTAAGTAAGTACTTTGAATATTTGTGTTAAATTATGTATGATAGAAATGAAAAATATATGTGAGATTAGTATGTGTATTTGGCCTTGTGACTAAATCATTTGAATATCAATGAAATGATTCTTCACTATGTGCATATAAGTGACCATGTATATTCAGCCATATAGGTAATATAAATATGTGATGTTATATATGATGGCCAAATAAGATGATCTTGTGTATTCGGCCAAATAAGTGATGTAAGTATATGAAGTTGAATCTTGTTTTGTGAGCTTGTGTAAATGTGTGGTTTATGGGATGTATAAGTTGAGATTAAGTATAGTATTGATTTAGTAAATTGGTTTAGTTTAAAGTTAATGATTTTACTATACTATTGAGTTGTTATCTGCTTATGACTTACTAAGCTATGATAGCTTACTCTGTGTGTACATGTTTACTTTGTTTTATAGATTTTGGATTCACGTTACAAGCTCGGGTATTGTCAGCAAAGTTCATGACACTATTTACTGCTTTGGTATTTATTAAGTTAAACTTGAATTATGGCATGTATAGGCTAGCCTTGGAGATAGTTTAAATTTTGGAAATGTATGTATATTAGCCATCCGAAAATGGCTTAACTACTTTTCTTGAATTTGGTTTTGGTTTGGCTATGCTTTAAATTCATTTTGGTCAATATGCCGTGTGCTATGAATAATTATAAACTATGTTACGTGATTGTATATTGAGGTTAGTTTATGACTTTGTATGTGGCATGATTAAATCGGTCATAAGTATATGTCTGTGAATATGCTTGGACTTAGTCTGAAGTATGCTTAATTATAATGTCTGATGAGACTGGTTGTGATTTTGGTGTTTCGATCCTTTTACATGTTTAATTGATTGGTGGTTGACTATAAGGCTAATGGTCGTATATATGATTGGCCATGTTTAATTTTGGTATTCGGTTATTGATATCATGTGAAGTATGCTTTGGAATTGGTTCATGATTTCGGTTTAAAAATCTGCTATGGTATATATATATTTGTAAGTGTATTTGTTTGACTCAACCATGATTCATATTCAGATGTTATATATATATGTGTGTGTGTAAAATTGGTTATTAAGTTGGTAAAGGTGATATTATGCGAATTGTATAAAAATGGCTCAACTTGGTCGTAAAACATGCTCGACTTTATGTGAAACTTTAATTAAGGTGAATACTTGACTTGAGATTAGGTATTTGCTCGCATTAATATATTTTGGTACATATTATATTAATAACATGTGCGTGTACATGACCTCAAGAAATAAATATATTTATGTTGTGATTTTTAATCTTATGTTTCGGTAATGGTGTAAGGCATTAGCTGGTAATGTGAATATTATATATGTGTATATAATTTTTAGTATAAGCTCTCGGTTGTAAGGTAATAACTTAGACGGATTATGATAATATGTAATTAATTTGTGTAAGATCTATGCATAAATAAATTTGGTATGTGACTGAGTTGTAATTTAATTTGTATATTTTGCACTAATGATGATTTATAATGGTATAATTGATATTGCCAAGTTTGGTTGATTTTATAGCATGAATTGGTATAAGAGTTCGAATGTTTTAATAATTGTATATGAGATTTGCTATGATAGTATGTTAAAAAAAAAACTTCGTAGTAAGGAATAATTTTCTCTTTTTCTTTTAAGCTGTGAACTCTTCGGTAATGCCTTGTAACCCCATTCCAGCGACGGATTCAAGTTCGAGATGTTACATGGACGACCTCGACTGCACCCCCGAGCAAAAAATAAAAGGTGCAGTATCATTGCTCGAGATGAAGCCTATTAGTGGTGGCTTACAGTGAAAGAGGGTACTCAGCCCGATCGATTGACTTGGGAGATTTTCAAGAATGCGTTCCAGGGGAAATATGTGGGCGCTAGTCACGTGGATGCCAGGAAGAGGGAGTTCCTAAATTTGACCCGGGGGATAAGTCGGTAGCTGAATATGAGTTTGAGTTTCTGCGACTTAGCCGCTACGTACTTGGGATAGTGGCAACTAAATATAAGCGTTGTGTTTGTTTTGAAGACGGCCTCAGAGATAATCTGCGGGTTTTGATAGCTCCACAGAGGGAGCGAGATTTTGTTGTGTTAGTAGAGAAGGCGAAGATCACCAAGAATGTGAAGCGCGCTGAGCGCCAAAACCGTGAGAAGGATAATGGAAGGAACAAGAGAGTTTGGGAGCCCTCAGGTTCAACTATGGGGCCTAAGAAGAAGGCTAGATTTGATGGGACAACTAGAGTTGGGGCCCCTGTTGCTGTTACTAGACCTCTGTCTTGTGCTGATTATGGGAAATGCCATCAGGGCGAGTGCTGGAAAAGAATAGGGGCATGTGGTGCGAATCTATAGAACACCATATCAGAGATTGTCCTCAGAGGCTCGATCAGATGCAAGCTACTGGTATGGGTATTGTTCAACAGTAGAGGGGTTTTCAGTAGCCACTGAGAGGTCGTGGTTAGGCCAGAGGTGGGAATGGTATGGGCCATGGTCGTGGAGCACCAGGTAGAGGTGCTGGTCATACTGAGGCGAGCAGCCGGAGCTGGTTTATGCTACACCTCGCCGAGAGGACGAAGACACCCTAGATGTTATTAGGGGTACATTCTTTATTCATCATATACCTTACACTGCATTGATAGATGTTGGATCTACGCACTCTTATATAGCATACACTGTGTTTGGGACTTTGGGTGTGACGTTTGAAAACACTGCGAGTGAGGTTATTGTGTTAAGTCCATTAGGGCAGTCTGTGAGAGTGAATAAACTGTTTAAGGAGGTACCTTTGGAGGTGCAAGGAGGGATCTTTTTGGCAGATTTAATGGAACTCCCTTTTGGAGAATTTGACTTGATACTGGATATGGATTGGCTAGTTAAGCATCAGGCGAATTTTGATTGTGCTGCTAAGCGGGTAGTACTGAAAACTATAGAGGGTGACGAGGTAGTTGTGATTGGGGAATGTCAGAAATATCTCTCAAATGTGATTTCTACACTTAGAGCTTAGAAGTTGGTTCGTAAGGGTTGCGAGGCATATCTAGCCTACGTCAGTGCTTCTGGTTCTGAGGTGTCGGCTGTTAGAGACATTAGAATAGTTAAGGATTTTCCAAATGTCTTTCTCGATGAGCTACTGGGGTTACCTCCTAACCGTGAAGTTGAGTTCGGGATGGAATTCTTGCCTGGTACAGCTCTGGTGTCTATTGCCCCTTATAGAATGGCACCGAAGGAGCTTATGGAGCTTAAGGTTAAGATTCAAGAGTTACTGGATCGAGGGTTCATCCGACCTAGTATGTCTTCGTGGGGAGCACCGGTTTTGTTTGTGAAGAAGAAGGATGAAACTATGTGTATGTGCATCGACTATCGGCAACTGAACAAATTGACTATCAAGAATAAGTACCTCTTACCGAGGATAGACGATCTATTTGATCAGTTCCGAGAAGCTTCGATTTTCTCTACGATTGATCTCTAATCGGGGTATCATCAACTGAGGGTCAAGGAGGCTGTTGTTTACAAGATAGCATTTAGGACTCACTATGGTTATTACGAGTTTCTAGTGATGCCGTTTGGACTGAGGAATGCACCAGCAGCACTTATGGATTTGATGAACCGAGTGTTCCAGCCATATCTGGATCGGTTCGTAGTAGTGTTTATTGATGATATTCTAGTGTATTTGAGGACTGAGGATGATCATGATGTACACCTCCGAGTTGTTCTATAGATTTTAAGGGAGAAACAATTATTAGCTAAGTTCAACAAGTGTGAATTCTAGCTGCGAGAAGTAACTTTTCTGGGTCATGTGGTAGATCTGCTGAGGGAATTAGGGTTGATCCTCGAAAAATTAAAGTTGTTCTGGATTGGAAGCAGCCTAAGTTGGTATTTGAGATTCGAAGTTTTCTGGGTTTGGCAGGGTATTATAGATGGTTTGTTGAGGGGTTTTCGTTAATTGCTACACCTCTAACTAAGTTGTTGCGTAAAGGAGTACCGTTTAACTAGACTGATAAGCAGCAGGAAAGTTTTAAGAAACTCAAGAAAGTTCTGACTAAGGCCTCTGTCTTAATACAACCAGAGTCTAGAAAGGAATTCACTGTTTACAGCAATACATCACATGTTGGTTTAGGATGTGTGTTGATGCAAGGGGGTAAGGTAGTGGCTTATGTGTTTCGTTAGCTTAAGACACATGAAGCGAACTATCCGACATATGACTTGGAGTTGGCTGCGGTTGTATTCGCACTGAAGATTTAGAGGCATTACCTGTATGTCGAGAAGAGCATCATTTATAAGGATCACAAAAGTCTCAAATATCTCATCATTCAGAAGGAACTAAACCTTAGGTAGCGTAGGTGGATTGAGCTACTTAAGGATTATGACTGTTCGATTGAATACCATCCCGGTAAAGCTAATGTGGTGGCCAATGAACTAAACTGTAGGGCTATGACTGATCTGAGGGTGATGTTTGCTCGTCTCAATTTGTTTGACGATGGTAGCTTGTTGGTAGAACTCTACGTTAAATCGAGGTGGATTGAGTAGATTAAGGGTAAACAGTTGAAAGATGAGTCATTGGGTACTCGATTTCGACAAATAGAGAGTGGGGAAACTTCAGACTTCGGATTGAATAGCGAAGGGGTACTTTATTTTTGTAGGAGAGTCTGTGTATCGAAAGATACTGATTTGAGGCAGTTTATATTGCAATAGGCACATAGTAGCCCTTATGCTATGCATCCTGGCGGGAATAAGATGTACCGAGATCTTCGGGAGTTATATTGGTGACCACGTCTTAAGCATGAAGTTACCAACTTCGTGGGTAAATGACTTACTTGTCATCTAGTTAAGGCTGAGCACCAGTTACCTTCAGGGTTGTTTCAGCTAGTTAAGATTCCGCTTTGGAAGTGGGAGAGAGTAACTATGGACATTGTTAGTGGGCTACCCCTAACGCCTTGTAACACCCCGAACCCGAGACCGTCACCGGAGTCGAACACGAGGTGTTAACAGACTTTTTAAAATAAATTTCCAGACACTGCCAATCTGCGTAATAGTCACTTTAAAAATCATATCTTGAGTTCAGAAACTCAGAATCTAGTTTTGTAAATTTTCCCTGAAACTAGACGCATATACCCATCTACATATTTTTTTCTAGAATTTTTGATTGGGCTAATTAGTACAGTTTATTAGTCAAAGTATCCCATGTTACAGGGATCGACTACCCTGACCTTTGCGCATTACGACTTGGATATCTCCCTGTACAGGGCTTAAATACTGATGCCGTTTGTTGCTATAGAAACTAGACTCAGAGAGGAATCTATACATATATAGATTGACTCCTAATTGTATCTGGTTAATTTATAATGAATTTCCAAAGTCGGAACAGGAAATCCAGAAACCGTTCTGGCCCTGTCTCACAAGAACCTGAATATCTCTTAACATACTGTCCGTATGATTGTTTCGTTACTTTCCTATGAAAATAGATTCATCAAGGTTCATTTATATAATTTATTCACTATTTAATTCCATTCCTACTATTTTAGTGAATTTCCAAATATACATCACTACTGCTGTCAGCATCTGCCTTTAAGGTAGACTTTACCTATTTCATAGTTTCCATGATCCAACTAGCCCTTTTTGCATAAGTAGCACAATTTATGATAGTGATTAACCATTCCCATGGCCAATCCTTGTCAAGCCTATCCACACCTCTCAATAACCATATCCATACCAAATGATTATAACATTACACTCAAACATATATAAGCCATTTTCGCATGGCTATCCAAAATTATACAAGTCCAAAGGGTCCATGACCCACAACAAACGGGTAGTCCTATACATGCCATTTCGAAGTTCAACCAAAATTGTACCAAAAAGGGGGGCTTTGATAGTGTGGGCGACTTCGACTTCAAAATCCCGAGTCCGATAGCTGGAGAACCAAAATCTATAAAATAGAGGATCAAAGAAACGGAGTAAGCAATTTATGCTTAGTAAGTTTTGAGCAAGGAATTCCAGCATAGCAAAAGTATAGCATTCATATAGCTAAACGAATAATTTCATATGCACAAATGTTCGATATCATACTTGCTTCACATTACCAACCCTTATGTACATACACAAAAGATCAACTTAGCCAAAGTCCGGTAGCTCGTTTATCAACTGAGCGAATACTTATTTGTAAGGGCTCAACTAAATTCAAGCACATACGAAACATACCTCAGTGTTGGGATGTTTCTAGAGTATTTACTGAAATTTTTACAGCAAGATCATTCATTCCCAAATCACGTACCTTCGGAATTTAACCGGATATAGCTACTCGTTCAAATGCCTTCGGGACATCGCCCGGTTATAGTAACTCGCACAATTGCCTTCGGGACTTAACCCGGATTTAGTAACTCGCACAAATGCCTTCGGGCTTAGCCCGGAATTAGTATCTCGCACAAATGCCTTCGGATCTTAGTCCGGATATGGTCACTTAGCACAAAGCCTTCGGGACTTAGCCCGGACATCATTCAAATAACCATGCACATTTAACAATAAATCATGGCACATTCGTATTTCGTTCTCGTTAGCAAAACTCAAACACAAGACATTTATCATTCTTGCAATTTCGGCTCAATAGCCACGCAAAGAGCATGATTTTAATTTGCTTAAAACATGATCTAATCAAATCATAATTTAAGCTCTTTTACTCAAGAACTTACCTCGGGTGTTGTCGAACGATTCCGATAGCTATTCGACCACTTTTTCCTTCCCTTTATCGGATTTAGTTCCCTTTGCTCTTGAGCTTAATTAAACAAATAAATTGATTTAATCATTTGAGCATCGGAAAGAGGAACACAAGGCACTTAGCCCATTTTTATACATTAGACATTAAAGTCACATATGTACAGAATCATGAATCAAACTCAACATTTTAGCTAATTTTTTCCCTTGGCCGAATTTTCTAAGCCAAGACAAAAGCATCAATATGCTTGCCTCTAACCGAATACATGCAACACCAATCTCCTTCCTATGGCCGAATATGCATGTCTATGTTGGGGCCGATTTCAACACTTAATACATTCTACAAGTATGGTCACTTGTATTGACTAAACACCCTTTTGTTTCAAGTTCAAAACTTGGCTAATACACACATATATACACTAGTAAAGCATCCTCTCCCTTTCCATCAATTTAACACATGCATTACTCATTAATATACAAAAATTATATTCGGCCTTAGCACACAACTTGCTAGCCGATTCTTCTCCATCTAGCAACCAATGTACATATGTGCTCACTCAAAAATGCTAAAAAGAAGATTCAAGAATCATCAATCCACCATCACATGCATCATTAACAAGCTTCATATTTAGCATGCAATGGCATTGACACAAAATCTACCTAGGCCGAATATCATCCCCATGACATAGCAAAGATTTGAACCATGGGCTAATTAGAACTCAAGCTAGCAACTAAAAACATGCATGAATCTCATGGCACAACCTCAAACATACCTTGATCTAGATACAAGTATGGCCAAACCTCCTCCTAATCCTCTTCCAAACCAAACATGAAGCAAGAACTCCTTCCTCCTTCCTTTGAATTTTCGGCCAAATGAAGATGAAAAAGGATGAACAAAATTTTCTCTTTTCTTTTCTTTAACTCACGGTAATGGGGGGGGGGAACAACTACACACTATTTTTTTGTTTTCATCATATTCCCTTTCATTATTTTTATGCCCATGCTCCTTATTTTATTTTTTTCCACCCTTTTTATTTCATGCACTAATAGGTCCTTATGCTTCGACCTATCACATTTCAAAAATGTCACACATAAGTCCTATTGACTAAATTCACATACAATCGACTAAATCGAAGCTTGAAATTTTCACACATTCATAATTACATATTCTAGACAATAAATATCACATTCAAACATTTCGGTGACTCGGTTTAGCGGTCCCAAAACCACTTCCCGACTAGGGTCAATTTTGGGCTGTCACAACTCTCCCCCACTTAAGAAATTTTCGTCCCCGAAAATCTTACCGGTAAATAGGTTTGGGTATCGTTCTTTCATCGAGCTCTCGGTTTCCCAAGTACCTTCCTCGATCCCGTGTTTGAGCCATAACACCTTAACTAACGGAACCCTTTTGTTTCGCAACTCTTTCACTTCACGAGCTAGGATACGAATCGGTTCTTCTTCATAACTCAAGTCAGATTGAATTTCAACTTCTGAGGGATTAATCACATGTGACGGATCGGATCTATAACGTCGAAGCATCGAAACATGAAAGACATCGTGAATCTTTTCAAGTTCAAGGGGCAAAATCAATCTATACGCAACCGGACCAACTCGTTCGGAGATTTCGTACGGCCCAATGAATCTCGGGCTCAACTTGCCCTTACGGCCAAATCTGAGTACCTTCTTCCAAGGCGAAACTTTAAGAAACACTTTATCTCCCACCTGATATTCAATGTCCTTTCGTTTCAAATCCGCATACAATTTTTGACGATCTGTGGCTGCTTTCAGACTTTCACGGATTACCTTTACTTTCTGTTCGGTATCCTTAATCAAATCAACCCTGAAAATTTTACTTTCACCGAGCTCGGTCCAAAATAATGGTGTACGGCATTTACGACCGTACAAAGCCTCGTAAGGTGCCATCTTAATACTTGATTGAAAACTATTGTTGTAAGCGAATTCAATCAAAGGTAAATACCGTTCCCATGAACTACTGAACTCGAGGATGCAACATCTCAACATATCCTCAAGTATCTGAATTATCCGCTCAGATTGACCATCGGTTTGGGGATGAAAAGCAGTGCTAAAATGCAGCTTGGTACCCAAAGCTTCTTGCAATTTCCTCCAAAATTGCGAGGTGAATCTCGGATCTCTATCCGACACGATAGAAATAGGTACCCCGTGTAATCTCACAATCTGAGAAACATACAATTCGGCTAGTTTATCCAATGAAAAATCCGTACGTACGGGGATAAAGTGAGCCGACTTAGTCAGTCTATCAACAACAACCCAAATCGCATCCTTCTTACTTGCTGACAATGGCAGTCTGGGCACAAAGTCCATTGTGACTCGATCCCATTTCCACTCGGGTATCATGATCGGCTGAAGTAATCCTGAAGGCACTTGATGTTCCACTTTCACTTGTTGACATATTAAACATCTCGAAACAAAGTCAGAGATGTCTCGTTTCATACCATGCCACCAAAACCAACGTTTCAAATCGTTGTACATTTTCGTACTCCCCGGGTGAATTGACATTCGGCTACAATGGGCTTCGTTCAGAATCATCGAAATGAGTTCTGAATTCCTTGGAACACACAAACGACTTCTGAACCTCAAACAATCATCATCATCAATTTGAAACTCCGATTCCTTGTTCGGAGCACACTCAGCCCGTTTTGCAACCAATTCATCATCAACTTTCTGGGCTTCACGAATTTGATGAATCAATAATGGTTTGGCTTTTAATTCAGCTACTAACACATTGTCGGGTAGAACAGACAAGTGCACATTCATCGCTCGTAAAGCAAACAATGATTTTTGGCTTAAGGCGTCCGCAACCACATTAGCCTTTCCCGGGTGGTAATCAATGACAAGCTCGTAATCTTTCAACAACTCAAGCCAACGTCTTTGTCGCAGATTTAAGTCTCTTTGAGTCATCAAATATTTGAGACTTTTGTGATTCGAAAATACATGGCACTTTTCACCAAATAAGTAATGTCGCCATATTTTTAAAGCAAATACGATGGCAGCTAGTTCAAGATCATGGGTCGGATAAATTTTCTCATGTGGCTTTAATTGTCTCGACGCATAGGCCACCACTCGACCTTCTTGCATCAATACGCAACACAACCCAAGTAGGGATGCGTCACTATAAATGACAAACTCTTTGCCTGATTCGGGTTGCACTAAAATTGGAGCTTCAGTCAAATAAGTTTTTAGTTGATCAAAACTTTTCTGACATTTCTCCGTCCATTCGAACTTAACATCCTTTTGAAGTAGCTTCATCATTGGTGTGGCTATCATCGAGAAACCTTTGACAAATCGTCGGTAATAACCGGCGAGCCCCAGGAAGCTCCGAACTTCGGTAATATTTCTTGGAGGCTTCCAGTTAAGTATGGCTGAAATTTTACTCGGGTCAACTCGAATACCCATGCGGATACCACATGACCCAAGAAGCTAACCTCTCTTAACCAGAACTCACACTTACTGAACTTAGCATATAACTGCTTATCCCGCAAAATTTGCAACACTAGTCTCAGGTGCTCAGCATGTTCGGTCTCATCTCTTGAATAGACCAAGATGTCATCAATGAACACAACTACGAACCGATCCAAATATGGTCTGAAGATCTGATTCATCAAATCCATAAATACCGCAGGGGCATTAGTGAGCCCAAACGGCATCACTAAGAATTCGTAGTGACCATATCTCGTTCTGAAGGCAGTTTTGGGTATGTCTGAATCTTAATTCGCAACTGATAATAGCCCGATCTCAAATCTATTTTTGAGAACACTGAGGCTCCTTCAGTTGGTCGAACAAATCATCGATACGCGGTAACGGATATTTGTTCTTTATCGTCACTTTATTCAGTTGACGATAGTCAATGCACAACCTCATGGTTCCGTCCTTCTTTTCATGAACAATACTGGTGCACCCAGGTGAGAAACTTGGTCGAGCAAAACCTCTATCCGTCAATTCTTGCAACTGAGCTTTCAACTCTTTTAACTCGGTTGGTGCCATACGATACGGAGCCATCGAAATCGGCGTAGTCCAGGTACAAGCTCAATACCAAACTCTATCTCCGAACAGGTGGTAAACCCGATAATTCTTCAGAAAAACATTCGGTATTCACAAACCACCGGCACAGATTCGGGTTTCTTTTCTAATTCTTTGTCATCAAGTACATACGCAAGGTATGCTTCGCATCCTTTTCTTACATATTTCTGGGCCAACATTGAGGATATTACAGCTGGCAACCCTTTAAGTCCGTAGACTCGACTCGGATTATCCGTTATTTGCGCACCTCAATCAATAGTCTTGCTTTTGCAGTTCACAACTGCATCATGCGCGGTCAGCCAATCCAAACCAAGAATAACATCAAATTCATCAAATGGCAAAAGTATCAAGCCCGCCGGAAAACAGGAACCTTGAATTACTAGGGGACATTCCTTACACACTTTGTCGACAAGCACGTAACGACCCAAGGGATTTGACACCCGAATTACGAACTCAGTAGACTCAATAGGTAAAGTCTTACTGGATGCTAAGGTTTCACATATGTAAGAATGAGTAGAACCGGGGTCAATCAAAGCAATTACATTAGTATCAAAGAGAGTAAAAGTACCGGTATAACATCAGGCGAAGAAGCATCCTCGCGGGCACGTATAGCATAAGCTCTAGCAGGCGCACGAGCCTCGGACCTGGTCGTAGCATCTCTAGATCCTCTCTGACCACCACTAGCATTGCCCGTATTTCCAGATGGTCTACCTTGAGCAGTGGTAGCACCCGGTTTCCCACTCTGATTTACATTCTGTTCAGACAACCTCGGGCAATCTTTAATGAAGTGGTCAACTGATCCGCACTTGTAACAGGAGCGGTCAGGGAATCTACAACTCCCCGAATGCCATTTACCGCAATATCGACATTTCGTTCTGTCTCGACGTCCATTCCCAACACTGGCGACCGAAGTGCCTCGTGTACCCACAGGGGGTCGATCACGATCTCGTCTAAAAAGGCCCGAAGTGCCTCTCGATCAGCCCACATCATCTCGAAATTTCTTCGATGCTTGTTGAAGAGACTTTCCCGAAGATCTTTTACGAAACTCTCCAGTTCCCACATCAACTTTTTGTTTTTCTTTTCTAAGCTCTTCGGCTTTACAAGCTCGCTCGACAAGTACTACGAACTCTCGTATTTCAAGAACGCCAACAAACATTTTTATATCTTCATTCAGCCATCCTCGAAGCGTTTACACATGATAGCCTCGGACGAAACACATTCCGAGCGTATTTGCTAAGTCTAACAAATTTTCGCTCGTAATCAGTAACCGACATGGAACCTTGCTTAAGCTCAAGAAATTCCTTCCGTTTTTGATCAACAAATCTCTAACTGATATACTTTTTCCGAAACTCAGTTTGGAAAAACTCCCAAGTTACTTGCTCTCGGGCACACAGAAGTCAGAGTACTCCACCAATAGTAGGCAGAATCACGTAGCAAGGAGATAGTACACTTTAGGCATTCATCGGGTGTACAAGATAGCTCATCGAGTACCCGGATAGTGTTGTCCACCAAATTCAGCTTGTTCGGCATCGTCGCTATCGTAGCTTAAATTCAGTAGCCCATGTTTTCCGATTCTATCACTGGGGCTTATTTGACCTTATTTGGTCAGTTACCGGAGGTATTGTAGGTGCGGGGGTTGTATTAGTCGGGAAGGGAGGTTGTGGAACAGCCGTATTAGTTCGAATGTATTGGTTGAACCAATCATTCATCACGCTATAGAAAGCTTGTCTAGCTTCATCATTCGGGTTACTAGCATTAGGTTGAGAGTTCACCGGCACTGTCCCTTTTGCGGGAGCAGGCGCTACACTCTCAAGATCATCAGCTACTGCTCGGTCGGGATCGGGATCCATTACTATAAATAAACATATTTGCAAATGTCAGAAATCACCACACTATCAAATAATCACATAAAATGGCATGTATAGCTAGACCAACCATTACGTAGTCCTAGAATGACTAAACCGTACTCTGATACAATCAAATTAAACCCAACCCAAGACGTCACCGGAGTGACACGAGGTGTTACAACTTTTTAAAAAAATTCCAGACACTGCAACTGCGTAATAGTCGTTTAAAATATATCTTGAGTTCAGAAACTCGGAATCCAGTT